>NC_056626.2:176400629-176642691 GCF_002870075.4 Lactuca sativa | reverse complement strand
AAGCAGTGGTATCAACGCAGAGTACTATGCCCTTCTGATATATTTTTTAATCTTTTTTCTATTTAGTTTAATGTTTTATTAAATTAAAATATAGGTCTCTCTCTCATGGTTTGTTCACAGCTTATTAGCCCGTCTCCTCTTCTCGACACCTAAAAAAACAAAACCCTAAAAACCCAATTTTATTTCACATATTCAAGTAAAAAATCATGCATCTTGGTGTTGTCGGAGATTGAATTTGATCACCGGTGAGTGAGCAGTGGTGGTGAACGGTGGTGATCAATAGGTGGAGGTAATCTGGATTTAGCTTCTCAAGCCGATGTCCGGTACAGATTAAATAACAAAGTACCCTTTTCTAAAAAAGATCGAACCGATCAACCAACAAGCTTATTCGCCGCTAAAAAAAAAAAAGGTGAAAATGTCACACACTTATAATCACATATATGGTTTATTGTTAATTGGTTTGAGATTCTTCACTATTTACGGACCTTGAGGAAGACCAGATATGGCGTATTTTTTTATCACTCGAGATATCTTAAAAGCGAATCAATTCCAATCTTTGAAGCTTCAAATCATGGAACTGTGGAGCTTGATTTTACATATATTAATGATATTGTAAAGGGTTGTTTGGGTGCTTTAGATACTATGGAGAAGAGTGGAGGGATTGTAGGGAAGAAGAAAGGATCTGTGCAATTGAGTATTTTCAGAATACTCTAATAAGATCACTGTGTTCCTGATTGAACAGATTGCATGCCTACCTTTAGAAAAATTGTGAACCTACTGTTAGAAGAATTGTGAAAATTAATGAGTTGAATATACATGACTGTTGGAGATCATTTATTTTATCTAGTTACTTCGTGAATTTTGATTAGTAAGTGGTTATTTCTACGATTGAAAAAAAATGATTAATTTTGTAATTCTTAGGAGTGAAGAAGAGAATTTTGAAGATACGATTGATTATCTTTCTGGGAATATATTGAATTTTGTTTAGAACTGATGAGAGAGAGAGAGAGAGAGAGAGAGAGAGAGAGAGAGAGAGAGAGAGAGAGAGAGAGAGGAGAGAGAGAGAGAGAGAGAGAGAGAGAGAGAGAGAGAGAGAGAGAGAGAGAGAGAGAGAGAGAGAGAGAGATGAGAGAGAGAGAGAGAGAGATTAAATAAATATATTAGTATTAGATTTAAAAAGAAATAAAAGAAAATTGAAAAATAAATAACCCAAGGGTATTACAGTCATTTTACTATTTCAGAAAGACTAAAAACACAACCAAAGTAGCTCAAAAGGACTACAAAGCCAAAAAAAATCATAGTTTGGACTAAAACCCCCAAAAAAAATCATACCACAGTAACCATTTTTGCAATTTTGTCTTACTTTAATAACTAGATTTCTTATTTAATTATTATAAACATGTATACATTGTACATTGATTACGAAAACAATGTTTTTTCTTTTCTTTTTCTTTTTGTTGTTCGACTTACATTTTAGGTAAGACACAATAATTTTACAATAGAAAACTGTCAGTACGTAAAAAAGAATTAAGTTTATCCAGTTTCCGTCTTGAACCAATCCAATAATTTTGATGATAAAATTGATAATGTATTTAAATGTAAAGATAATTATTAAAATAGTGACGAGGTCTAAAAAATCCATGTTGTTGGACCAAAATCGCAAGGGGGGTTAAACTAGACCCACATATTAGCGATCCCGATATGTAGTTTTGATCTTAAAACGGTCGTTTATTTAGTGACCAATGCCGAAACAGTTTTTTTTTTTTTTTTTTTTATTTTTTTTTATTTTGTTTTTTTTTTTCGATCAGTTGTAAGCAATCTGAATTGGTTTTATTCTGGTGTTGTTGTAGATATGTTTGATATCACAATCATTTAGTTCGTTTTTGTTTTGTTTGGAGTTTGTTTTTTCGTTTTGATTTTTTTTTTTGTTAGAATTCATAAAGAGTGGTATTAGATAGGTTGTAGGTATGATTTTTTGATTTTATAGATAGCCTCAGTTAGGCTAGAGTTGGGTGACTTCATAAATGACTGTTCGTTGCTTTTATAAAAGATTGAGTTAAGCTAAAGTTGTTGGGTTAAAAGTAAAGTCTTTTTTGAGTTAACCTCATAACCAAAAATAACTAATATGAGAGAGAGAGAGAGAGAGAGAGAGAGAGAGAGAGAGAGAGAGAGAGATGAGAGAGGAGAGAGAGAGAGAGAGAGAGGAGAGATGAGAGAGAGAGAAGAGAGAGGAGAGAGAGAGAGAGAATTTATTAGATTATTATATGATTAATTAACTATTTGAATATTATATGAAAATGATTTGTTAATATGTTATCCGATTAATATATTAATTAGAAATATATAATTGATTTGTAAATTTATTATGTGATTAATAAATTAATATGACATAAATAGTTAAATAATTGATTTGTTAATTTATATAGTTAATAAATTAATATGAAATCAATAAGAATTCATTAATTATTAATCGGAATTAATTTATAATTAATTTTGGGATTAACTAAAATAATAAAATGTTCAATGGTTAAATTGTAATTATTAATAATTGAGCAATGAAAGAAAATTCTAGAACCCATATAGGGTTGGATGGTTTTTGCAAGGATTCTAGGAGTTCTAGAAGCCTTCTGATTGCATATAAGGAATGAATTTGAATTGAGATTAAATATATTATTTAATCAACTCAAATATGGTTTTGTGTGCAAGTTACCTAAACTATAATATGATCAATTGAGAGCCAAATTTCATGCACAACCTTCTTAAGAGACATATAAACGAAAATTCATCTCTCTCTCTCTCTCTCTCCTCTCTCTCTCTCTCCTCTTCATTCTAGAGTTTCTAGGATTTTAGGCGTGAGCCATTAGAGACATCATACTTTTGGTGCTATCGTTCAAGGCATTGAAATGAATTGTTTACTTCAACAATTCAAAGGTATGTAAGCCCAACTTTGTATTTTCGATTACATTACGGTTCTTGTAGGTTTTGTTGTCCATTGTATGTATATGTTCAAGGTGTATGACATAGATCCTTATAAGTTTCATGTACCCTTTAATGGTAATTGTTTTTCCGCATGTACATGTATTTTTATAACTTATAAAATCCATTAAGAGTTTGGTGATTTCATAAATGGCCGAGTTCAGTTGGAGTTGGGTGGTTTCATAAATGTGAGTGTGAGCCTTTGGACCATTTTACTCCTCTAAATATACTAGAGAAAGGTGATGGTTGAATTCGTTTTATCACACTTAAAAGAAAAGATCTCTATAAGTCTATATATTGGTTGAAGTCTCGAACGATATTGTTATATTTCTATTTGGCAAACCCCCTCAATGGGTTGATACTTGACAAACTTTTGAGTTGAGTGAAATGTCTTGTTGGTTATAGAAGGCGTATATCAAAATTTTTGGTGATTGTTTACGATCAAAGTGAATTTTATGCTTGTACATCACACCACTCTTTCCTCTTCATAGTGTCTGATTATTGTCAACAACAATTAAATACGCTTGCACCGAGTTGTACAAGAGTGCTATTTAAGCTAAACAAAGTTGTATCGATTGCATTTAGCAAATACTTTATTTTGTTGTCGAATTTGCATAGAAGTTTTCCATTTTTATGTAGTACAATTTGCTTTGTTAACTTTCGCAGATGGTAATGATGGGTCAAAACTACACCCTTGTTTTTAAACGACATAATAAGTAGTTCGTCTCCCAACATTTTTCTATCCTTTAAAGTTTGCTGCAATTGTAGAGTGGTTTATATAGTTTTCAAAAGAGAAATATATATTGGGGGTGAGAACATGGTTTGGGAAGTGTTGCATATTTATAGCGTGAGTTGCGGAAGAAAAGAAAAAAATATTTTAAAGTGTTTAACACATATTAATGTGTGTAAAGATAATGAAACCAACATAAGAACGTATATAACACTAGGGTATCACCGAAATGCTTACCGAAACTCTAAGGATCACTTGAAGGATTTTTGAACTTGTAAGCTTGGAATTTGCTCTTGAGAGGAAATGAAGTTTATTGGAAGTTTGAATTGGAAATGGGGAAGGTCCTAAGTGGTGATCTCGTCCTTAATAAAAAAAGGGGAATGATAGGATGTTTACTTGTGTAACACCCCCATTTTTTTTAAACTTTAATATGCTATGGTTTTAAAAACGTTTGGAGTTAACCCACATTTAACAAAAACCGGTCCCACAAAAACATTTACAAATTTAAAACAATGGGTGTTACCATTAAGCATCAATATAACCATAGCAAGCAAATAAGAATTACATCAATACAATTAATAAGGAACTTAACAAGTTTCACTCCACTCTCTATCACTTGACTTTAGCTTCCATCTATCATTTTCTCTTCTTAAGTGTAATCTGAGATACATGACATTAAAAAATAACGTAAGACAATAATGTCTCGTGAGCTACATGGGTTTGAGACCCAAAACATTTATTACATTTTCATCAAAAACGTTTCATCTTGCAAAACATAGTTTTAGACCATAAAACATTTTCAAGCATTTTCAAGGAAAACTCATTTCATACATTTCATAAATATCATTTCATATCTTCTCATTCCATTTCCTTTTATTTCATTTCAAAAGCCATATTTCATTTTCTTTTATCATTAAGGGCTAATTCTGGTATTATACCGTTACCATTTTTATACTTAGGGTCTACGGTCTAATAAAGGAACCACTCTCAAGTCTAGATCAATGTGAAAAAAAAAACAAATCAATCCACCAAGACATCATTTCCAAGGCCAAGGTGGAAAGAACAAATCAATCCACCAAGGTATCATAATAGGACATCTATCTCACGAAGGGGAGGCGCCACCCCGATAGATTCCTCTAGTGCCTCTTACGAGGTATCATGGCCCGTGCAGTTTTCATTTCATTACTTTCCAATTCCTTTCATTACTTTCCATTCCTTTTCATTACTTTACATTTTTTTCATTACTTTCCATGCTTTACACATTTCATACATTAGTATCATCAAATCATTTCAAAAGTAAAGCATCTATATTTCAAAGCATTTCAATCATATTTTCAAAACATTCGATCTTCCAAAACGTTCTTTTCTTTTAAAAACATTCCTGCCTTTAAGGCACTCTTTCAAAATACCCTTTCTAAAAACATTTGATGCTTTCGTTTCAAAACAATTCATATATCAAAGCATTGCATTTCATTATCATAAAATCATTTTTCCATGTACCCCAAAGTGGGAAAATGCCAACACGTACTCACCTCAATCACACTTAGGCTAGCTAGTCTTCTTCTAGTTCCTTTCATTATAGAAACACTCTCAATCAACACCTATATAACATAGACACAAGTCATTAAAATAACCAAAATACCCCTCAAAGTTTCCATTACTAAGTTTTATTGTTTCATACTATTCCTTATGTAAAAATATGAATGTAGGCGAAAACCGCGTGTAAATCTGAGTCCGTATGCAAAAGTGTAACGCCTGTGTTTCCGGGCTTTCCATTTTTAGCAATGTAATGGTCTAGGTTAACCTTTGTAACCCGTTTTGAAATAATAAGATTTTATTATTTGAGTATTATGTGTTTTGTGCTTAATTGCTTAATTATGTGGTTTGATCAATTAAGAATAAAAATAAGCGTCAAAATTTAAGTTTAATATAAACTTGATATCTTTGAATAATGTTGTAGTAGTTGAAACGAGGTTTCCGAATATATATAGAACGCCCAAATCTGACTTCGTAGGAGGAAGTTATGATTCATCGAAGTTTCGGCTTAGCGGTATGCAGCCTGTTATACTCGATTTGAGATCGAGGGGTTTTTAGCCGAAGCAATCTAAACGAGGATCGAAGGTCTCGTTGTTGGTATCAAAGCGATAAAAAGTTAGGCGAGAACGGACGTCAAACGAAGAAGTTATGAATTTATAACGAAGTTTTTCTGTCCCGGCCTATTAAAAATAAATAATAAAAATAAAGTTAAAATTAGCCGACGGAGTCTAAACGAAAGTTGTAGAGCGTAGTCTCACCTTCGCGTGGATATAAAGAACGTCGAAAACGGAGTTCGTATGAAGAAGATATGAATTTCCGAAGTTTATTAAATAATTTGTATTTAAATTTAATTGGAAAATCCGGCATTATCCGAAGAGGAGTCATCGGACTCATCAGAAGTACGCCCCGCGTACACCGAGGAATGTCGACACTCGCACTCGAGCACTTCGGATACGTAAGCAGTGACGATTTCGGAGCAGTACCCCCCGCGTACTGTTGTACGCCCCGCGTACTCCGAGGCTCCAGCCTCCTATAAATAGGATGCGAGGGTTCCGGGCTTATTTGCTCATTTCCCCTCGTTTTTGTGCCGAAGCTCTGCGCGTAAACCCCCGAAGCCATCCCGAAGCCCCGATATTATTCTCGAGCTCCGAAGCAAGTCCTGAGATCCCGAAGATCCCGAGAAGTGCGGTTCCCGAGCCGAAGCTCTGCCCGCGAGAAGTTCGATTTTTGTGAAGATCTTCCAGATCTGCTGAGGATTACTACTTCTGCAAGTCGTAGTGCTGTCCGATCATCTTCTGATCAAGTGAGTGTATACTACCTTTCATAAACACGATAATAATACAAGTATGGTTCAAGTGTATTAAGTATATTGTTGTTTATAGGTGTGAGTGTGTGGTCACTTTCTTCTAACGCATAATTATGAAGTATTTTATACGAAATACGTGTTATGTGTATATTTTGTGTTATATGTGTGAATGTATATTCACTCTCTTCTATCTCATAGATCTGATTTGTTTTCTATGAAATACGTGTTATGTGTGTGTGCCTCATCTGTTATGTGGAATATGTATTGATCAAAGCATGCTATACAGGTTTTTATCTATGTATAAAAATGTATATTTTTATCTACTAATATGTTGGGTAGAACATGGGTAGATAGTTGGTGTGTAATAAACAGATGAGAGGCCTCGTTGTTGTTTTGATTCAATCATCTAGCGGAGTTTAGATGACGACCGCGGACTTTTCTAGACAGTTTTGTGGAACATTAGCAGGTTCACCACCTGTAGGTGTTAATGAACTTGGGTGTTCATTCGCTGTACTCCATCCCCCTCATGGTTGCCTTATTTGACTTATATTGCTGAGGTACCCCCGAAGCATGTGTTGTCGCCCCGATGAAATATTCTTAGACTATGTCCCTTATGTTAGTTGTCTTAGAGACATAAAGTGAGAATAACGGGAATGGGTAATTGGGTTATTGTTGGTTGGTGAAAATTAAATATGATTATTTATTGTGGGTTGAAAACCCTATATGCTCACCAGGCTCCCAAGCCTGACCCACTCAGTTTTATTTGTATTACAGGAAGTGGCGCAAGGGCATAAGATGGATGAACCATCAAGTTGTTTTGTTTACAAGTCTGTATATGTATATATTTGTTGAATGACTTGTAATGTTATCGTTTATGCTTATTGGTCTGTATCGGAACATGACACCCCGAGTTTTGATTATATAATGAAAATACATTTCTTTTATGAAATGCTTTGGTAAACATTGTTTTATCATGTTTTGTTTTTGGGAACAAATTCCGCAACTCTTTCAAATCAAAAGGATTTACTCTAAAATTATTTTAAAAGCATAAATGAAAATCGGTCTTTTCTGGCCGAGATTTTGGGGATGTCACAGTTGGTATCAGAGCATTAGTTTAAGCGAACTAGGAATTTGTAGGATTTCTAGACTTAAACTTAGAATGCTAAGTGAAGTTTTGAGATGTGTGTCTGTTATGTTTTAGACACGAGCACTAGTTTATTTTAGGAAAGGTTCCTAAAATGCTTTATGTGCTAAATGTTATATGTTGCCATATATGATATTATTTGTTCGGATCTATGGTCTGTTGCCGACCGGATCTAGAAACTTTATGTGTATAGGATTCTAAGCGTGCGTCTACGATATTAGAACTAGCATGTAAACGTTTCGGAGTGATAAGGATGATTTGAATATCTATCGTGATTGAGGATCTAATTTCACCTTATTCAGTGTGTAGATCAAAATGGTGAGAACAAGAAGTGGAGTTGGAAATGCTGACGAAAACAGGAATCAACCACCAGTGATTGAACAAATACCTGTCGTGGCAGCAACACCTGAGCCAATAACCATGGCTGGTGTGCAAATGATGATTCAGACGATGTTGGATCGTCAGATGGATGAAACTAGACAGTTGCTTCAACAGAATCGTGAAGAACTGTCGATTCATGTGGAAGAGCCTGAATTAAATGAAGGGCACTCGGAAGGTGGAAACTTCAGTGGGTCTGTTGGTCAAGCCAACCCACCGATAGTTAGACAAGATAACCATGATGGAAGGAATGATGGAATGGGATGCAAGTACAAGGACTTTCTAACTTGAAAACCATCGACCTTCAATGGAAAGGAGGATCCGATTGGAGTCATGGATTGGATCTCCGAAATGGAGTTAGCCTTCATGACTTGTGGCTGCAGAGGTAAGTTGCAGACTATCTATGCAGTGGGTCAGTTCCGAGGTGGAGCCGTTCGTTGGTGGAACACTCTAGGGAAGACTTTGAGCCCTAATGAGCCACTGCAATTGTCATGGGCAGAGTTCTTGGCCCAGTTCAAGCGCAAGTTCTGCTCGGCTCAAAATCTATTGGAATTAAAGAACAAGTTTTTGGCATTGACGAAAGGCAGCATGTCAGTTGATGAATACACCAATAACTTCATCGATAAGATGGAGTTTGCTTTGCGCATCGTTCCAGATGAGCTGACAAAGGTGGACCGGTATGCGAAGGGACTCCCATGGGAGTACGAGGTGCCAGTACGCCAGACACATACTCTAGAGGCAGTTATTTGGGCTGCCAAGTCTGTTGAGAACATGATTAAAGGGAGAACCACCGACAAGGTTGAGGTTGGTGAGAAAAGAAAGTTTGAGGGAACATCTGGTTCTGGTAAGAAAGGAAAATTTTCAAAATCTGATTCGAAAAAGTTTGGAGGAAAGGGAGGCGAAGCAAAGTGGTGTGATAAGTGTAAGAAAAAGCACTTTGGGAAATATAGCGAGGATGTAACCTGCTACAAGTGTGGAAAGGTTGGACATTTTGCCAATGAGTGTCTGAACAACAAAAGGATGTGTTTTGGTTGTAAT
Source organism: Lactuca sativa (assembly GCF_002870075.4). Taxonomy (NCBI): domain Eukaryota; kingdom Viridiplantae; phylum Streptophyta; class Magnoliopsida; order Asterales; family Asteraceae; genus Lactuca; species Lactuca sativa. The sequence goes on along the minus strand of NC_056626.2, from coordinate 176,633,583 downwards.
GAAGAGGGGCACATTTTGAAGGACTGTCCGAAGAAGAAAGAGGCAGCTAGGCCCAACATTCCACCAAAGTCGAAGGCGGGAGCCTTCCAGATGACACTTAAGGCCGCGAAAGATGAAGCTGATGTCGCTTCAGGTACCTTTCTCGTAAACGAATTACCTGCTCAAATTTTTTTTGATTCTGGAGCCAACTACTCCTTTATTTCGCATGAGTTAGGTAGAATGCTAGCTTTGCCTATTGATAGACTAGATAATGCTTTATTAGTCGAAGTAGCTAGTGGCAAGTTTGTACCTGTTAGCCATCGTATGAAAAACATCTTAATCGACCTTAATGGGAATAAGTTTCACGAGGAATTATTGCCTATCGAACTAAATGGTTTCGACATCGTGTTGGGAATGGATTGGCTTAGCGCCAATGATGCCGAAATTTTATGCAAGAAGAAGATAGTTAAAGTAAACCCGCCTGGGAAAGATTCGTTTATGGTGTATGGGGACAAACGGCGAGTGAATTCTGGAATCATTTCCCTAATGAAAGCCACAAAGTGTTTGACCAAGGGATGTACATCATATTTAGCATTCGTGATTGATACTAAGAAGGAAAAGAAGGTGATGCAGAGTATTCCAGTGGTGTGTGATTATCCGGAAGTATTTCCTGAAGATCTTCCTGGATTACCGCCTGATTGACAAGTGGAATTCCGTATTGACTTGTTACCAGGAACCACGCCAATAGCAAAAGCACCTTACCGATTAGCACCGACAGAGATGAAGGAGCTAATGATGCAGCTTCAGGAGTTATTGGACAAAGGTTTCATTAGACCTAGTTCATCGCCTTGGGGAGCTCCAGTGTTATTCGTGAAGAAGAAAGATGGAAATATGAGAATGTGCATCGATTACAGAGAGCTGAACAAGGCAACAATAAAGAATAGATATCTGTTGCCAAGGATTGATGACCTGTTTGATCAATTGCAAGGTTCGAGATATTTCTCGAAGATCGATCTAAGGTCAAGATATCATCAGCTAAAAGTAAGAGATCAAGATATCAAGAAAACTGCATTCAGAACTAGATATGGACACTACGAGTTCTTGGTTATGTCGTTTGGACTAACCAATGCTCCGGCAGCATTCATGGATTTAATGAATAGGGTTTGTAATCCTTTCCTTGATAAATCCGTGATAGTGTTCATAGACGACATTCTAATTTACTCGAAAAGCCAGGAGGAGCATGGAAGACACTTGTAAGAAGTGTTGGAAGTTTTGAAGAAGGAGAAGCTGTAAGCAAAGTTCTCCAAATGTGATTTTTGGATTCGTGAAGTCCAATTCTTGGGTCATGTGGTCAACCAAGAAGGGATAATGGTTGATCCAGCAAAGATTGAAGCTGTAATGAAGTGGGAACAACGGAAAAGTCCCACGGAGATTCGAAGCTTTTTAGGATTAGCCGGATATTATCGTAGGTTTATCCAAGGCTTTTCTTCGATTGCTACTCCATTAATAGCTTTGACCCACAAAGGAGCCACTTATGCTTGGAGTGATAAGCATAAAGAAGCATTCGAGAAGCTAAAGAAGAAGCTATGCGAGGCACCGATACTTTCTCTACCCGATGGAGTTGAAGACTTTGCTGTTTATAGTGATGCGTCTAGGGTTGGATTGGGTTGTGTTTTGACCCAAAGAGAAAAGGTGATAGCATATGCGTCTCGACAGCTGAAAGAACATGAAAAGAATTACCCTACTCATGATTTGGAGTTGGCAGCGGTAGTTTTCGCTCTAAAAATATGGAGGCATTACCTCTATGGCACGAAGTGCAAACTTTTTACTGATCATAAGAGTCTCCAATATCTCTTTAATCAGAAGGAATTGAATATGAGGCAACGACGCTGGCTAGAATTACTTAAAGACTACGACTGCGAGATACTTTACCACCCCGGTAAAGCTAATGTTGTTGCTGATGCTCTCAGTCGGAAAGTCAATCTTGAAAGGAAAAGGCCAAGAGCGTTGAGAATTTAAGTTGTCTCGACCATTGTGGAAAGTATAAAGAAAGCTCAAGAGGAAGCTTCTGAGAAAAATGACCGAAAGGAGGAACGTTTGGGTAAAACGTTGGTGTTTGGTACAAACGGTCATGGACTGAAGGTATTCCAAGATCGTATTTGGGTACCTAAGTCAGGAGGAATTAGGGATCTTCGAATGGAAGAAGCTCACAAAACCATGTACTCAATTCATCCTGGTAGCACTAAAATGTATAGGGACCTGAAACCCTACTACTGGTGGCCGACGATGAAGCTTGATGTTGCAAAGTATGTGGCCGAGTGTGTGACTTGTGCGAGAGTCCAGACACAACATCAGAAACCGTACGGGAGTTTAGAACCATTGTCTATGCCTATGGGTAAGTGGGAAGACATTGCTATGGATTTTGTCACTAAACTGCCCAGAACAAAGAATGGTCACGACATGATTTGGGTGGTCGTTGATCGATTCACTAAGAGTGTGCATTTCATAGCAGCCAAGGAGAAATGGTCTATGGAAGAGCTTGCGAATTCTTACGTGAAGGAAATTGTGAGGCTTCACGGTGTTCCGTTAACAATTGTATCGGATCGTGATAGCCGTTTCACCTCAAGGTTTTGGAAAAGTCTACAAAAGGAAATGGGTACCAAGTTATGTTTAAGCACAGCTTACCATCCGCAGACTGATGGTCAGAATGAAAGAACGATACAAACACTTGAAGATATGCTGAGAGCATGTACCTTGGAATTCCTAGGTAATTGGGACGAACATTTACCTTTGGTAGAATTTTCCTATAATAATAGTTTTCACTCGAGCATTAAGATGGCACCTTATCAAGCTTTGTATGGACAGAAGTGTCGTACGCCGTCTTGTTGGCTTGAGGCTGGGGAAAAGCAGTTTATGGGACCGGAGATGTTTCATCAAACTGCTGAAAAGTTGAAAATAATTAGGGAAAGAATGTTAGCGGCTCAGGATCGTCAAAAGAGCTATGCTGACAAAAAGCGAAGACCGATGAATTTTGAGGTTGGAGATTCGGTTTTGCTTAAATTCTCGCCGTGGAAGGGACTTATAAGATTTGGAAAAAGGGGAAAGTTGAGTCCAAGGTTTATTGGACCGTTTAAAGTTCTTCAGAGGGTTGGGAACCAAGCTTACAAGCTCGAATTACCCGAAGAACTGAATGGAATTCACAACACTTTTCTTGTGTGTTATTTGAGGAACTTCACGGGAGAAGTTCCCGATATAATTCCAATTTCTGAATTGAGAATTGATGAGAACAAAAGGTTGATTGAAGAACCAGAGGCAATTATTGACCGAAAGACTAAGAAGTTGCGACGCAAAATGGTTGGGTTAGTGCTTGTCCGATGGAAACGCACGAATGGGCCAAATCTCACCTGGGAGACGGAGAGTGACATGTTGAGTCGCTATCCGCATTTGTTTGTTGATGTGTGATTCCGGGGACGAAATCATTCTAAGGTGGAGAGAATTGTAACGCCTGTGTTTCTGGGCTTGCCACTTTTAGCAATGTAAAGGTCTAGGTTAACCTTTGTAACCCATTTTGAAATAATAAGATTTTATTATTTGAGTATTATTTGTTTTGTGCTTAATTGCTTAATTATGTGGTTTGATTAATTAAGAATAAAAATAAGCGTCAAAATTTAAGTGTAATATAAACTTGATATCTTTGAATAATGTTGTAGTAGTTGAAACGAGGTTTCCGAATATATATATAGAACGCCCAAATCTGACTTCGTAGGAGGAAGTTATGATTCATCGAAGTTTCGGCTTAGCGGTATGCAACCTGTTATACTCGATTTGAGATCGAGGGGTTTTTAGCCGAAGCAATCTAAACGAGGATCGAAGGTCTTGTTGTTGGTATCAAAGCGATAAAAAGTTAGGCGAGAACGGACGTCAAACGAAGAAGTTATGAATTTATAACGAAGTTTTTCTGTCCCGGCCTATTAAAAATAAATAATAAAAATAAAGTTAAAATTAGCCGACGGAGTCTAAACGAAAGTTGTAGAGCGTAGTCTCACCTTCGCGTGGATATAAAGAACATCGAAAACGGAGTTCGTATGAAGAAGATATGAATTTCCGAAGTTTATTAAATAATTTGTATTTAAATTTAATTGGAAAATCCGGCATTATCCGAAGAGGAGTCATCGGACTCATCCGAAGTACGCCCCGCGTACACCGAGGAATGTCGACACTCGCACTCGAGCACTTTGGATACGTAAGCAGTGACGATTTCGGAGCAGTACGCCCCGCGTACTCCGAGGCTCCAGCCTCCTATAAATAGGATGCGAGGGTTCCGAGCTTATTTGCTCATTTCCCCTTGTTTTGTGCCGAAGCTCTGCGTGTAAACCCCCGAAGCCATCCCGAAGCCCCGGTATTATTTTCGTGCCCCGAAGCAAGTCCTGAGATCCCGAAGATCCCGAGAAGTGCGGTTCCCGAGCCGAAGCTCTGCCCGCGAGAAGTTCGATTTTTGTGAAGATCTTCCAGATCTGCTGAGGATTACTACTTCTGCAAGTCGTAGTGCTGTCCGATCATCTTCTGATCAAGTGAGTGTATACTACCTTTCATAAACACGATAATAATACAAGTATGGTTCGAGTGTATTAAGTATATTGTTGTTTATAGGTGTGAGTGTGTGGTCACTTTCTTCTAACGCATAATTATGAAGTATTTTATACGAAATACGTGTTATGTGTATATTTTGTGTTATATGTGTGAATGTATATTCACTCTCTTCTATCTCATAGATCTGATTTGTTTTATATGAAATACGTGTTATGTGTGTGTGCCTCATCTGTTATGTGGAATATGTATTGATCAAAGCATGCTATACAGGTTTTTATCTATGTATAAAAATGTATATTTTTATCTACTAATATGTTGGGTAGAACATGGATAGATAGTTGGTGTGTAATAAACAGATGAGAGGCCTCGTTGTTGTTTTGATTCAGTCATCTAGCGGAGTTTAGATGACGACCGCGGACTTTTCTAGACAGTCTTGTGGAACATTAGCAGGTTCACCACCTGTAGGTGTTAATGAACTTGGGTGTTCATTCGTTGTACTCCATCCCCCTCATGGTTGCCTTATTTGACTTATATTGTTGAGGTACCCCCGAAGCATGTGTTGTCGCCCCGATGAAATATTCTTAGACTAGGTCCCTTATGTTAGTTGTCTTAGGGATATAAAGTGAGAATAACGGGAATGGGTAATTGGGTTATTGTTGGTTGGTGAAAATTAAATATGATTATTTATTGTAGGTTGAAAACCCTATATGCTCACCAGGCTCCCAAGCCTGACCCACTTAGTTTTATTTGTATTACAGGAAGTGGCGCAAGGGCATAAGATGGATGAACCATCAAGTTGTTTTGTTTACAAGTCTGTATATGTATATATTTGTTGAATGACTTGTAATGTTATCGTTTATGCTTATTGGTCTGTATCAGAACATGACACCCCGAGTTTTGATTATATAATGAAAATACATTTCTTTTATGAAATGCTTTGGTAAACATTGTTTTATCATGTTTGTTTTTGGGAACAAATTCCGCAACTCTTTCAAATCAAAAGGATTTACTCTGAAATTATTTTAAAAGCATAAATGAAAATCAGTCTTTTCTGGCCGAGATTTTGGGGATGTCACAAAAAGTTATGAGGAAAATACTAAAGTTCCATCTAGTCGGGCAATCTGCTGTATGTGCGCGGGCCGCGTGCATAACCATGCAGGTCGCGTCCCGTAGCAGCTCAAGCACCCCCAAAAACTCTCTTTTTGAGTCCTAAACTTGCTTGGGTGGTTTTGGTCTTTTAGGTAACCATTTGTAACACTTTTAAAGGTTTCCAAGCACCAATAAAGGATCTTTTATCATGTCAAAACATTCAACTTAATTCGTCAATCCCTCTATCAAAGTATTATGTTCATAATGTTTACAAACACTCAAATGAAATGGTTAAGAACTCAAGTTGCTCAAAAACACTCTTGAACCAGTATGACTTATTCCCAAATCATTTAGTACATCATTGGGTGTTGTTAAGTACATAGAACCACAATTTATCTCATTGCAAGTACTTCATCTAACTATGGAATCCTCAATTCCATTCCATGTTCCCAAATTATCCTTGGGTCAAAACAATCATTAGAGCTAGAACTTCACTATCAATCCTTCATGTTAATGTTCCAATAACATATCTAGAGTGTTAATTCATGTTCATGAATGTCATTCACTTCTTATATGTCAATCAACATATAATTATCCCTAGATTTCCCAAAATACCCTTATGGCCAATTATTCCATAAATTAAACTATAAATCACTTAATACTTCATGTTATTTCATTCAAATCATATTGTTGGTATCAACTCATGATTATGAGTATCATATACTCATCAAGTGCTCACATTCCAAGAATTTCATTCTTTTCATCACAATTTCTCACGTAACCATCTAAAACCCAAGTTTATGCTTGACTCTACCATCATGGATGAATTTGAGCATTCCAATTGGCTTTATTTCTATCAAATATCATCTAGGTCATAGAATCCAATATCATTTCATCATCAATTGCATTATCCATAGTTTTGGGTTTTCTAGGGTTCATGGTTGACATTTTACCCAAATCACCAAAACCATCATTGAAATGATTGGTTTGAGATTGGAACCATTGAAATCACCCAATGGAGGTTAGAAAACAAAACCCCAATCATAAATTCAATCCAAATTCAACATTGGGGTCCAACCCTAATCATGAACTCGAAAATAGAGTTAGAGGAGGAGAAATTATACCTAAAAAGTCTTTGATCCCACTTTCTTTTGCTTGGATGCTTAACTCCCCACTTGAATCAAACCCTAGATTTATAAGCATGAAGAAATCGCCATTAGTCTTATATAAATCGCCACTTCCTTCTTCCTTTCCCTTAATCAAGTTTCTCCTCTCTTAAAATGAAGAGAACCCCATCTAACTAGTGACTACTTTCGACAATTGGTAGAAATGGCCCCTAACCTTCCTTGTTCTCATATTTAACACCATTTGATCAATAACTAAAAGAGAAATTACATATTTCACACTTTGACCCCAAAATAATTCATTTGATCTAATTAGTCAAATGACTATGTTAACACTAGTCATAAAGTTTGCTATTTGGCAAAACAAGTCCCTCAACTTTTAATATTTGTCAATTTTACCATTACTTTAATTATTTTCACATTTGCTTAAAAGGTTGACATAATGAGTCCTTGACCATCCAATTCTTAACACTCCTCATCCATTTAACCTTGGTGAGTCAACTCTTGGTCAAACATACTTTTCCAAATTGATACTTTGGGTCCCTTAACTTTGAAATGTTAACATCTCAGCCTTTAACTTTGCAAGCTTCATATCGACTAATGATATGATTATCCCTTGATTATTTATTTAAATAATTCACCTATTATTTATTTATCCATATTAATTTAAGAACCCGGTCTTAAATTTTAAGATGTTACAACTTGGTAATCTGGGGGTTAATACATGGATATTTGATGGGTAATACGCAGGATACTGTTATCTTATGGGAAATGGGTGAGATATCAAGTCCTAAAGTCAACTAACCTTATTATTTACTTCTCTTAAACCAAAATCCCTTTGAAATCCCCTTAACATGGCCGAAATATCAAGTGATTTCGGCCTAGACTTGTTTGATTTCGGCCTAGGTGTGTCCTAGGCTTGTGATTTCGGTTCTAGCCCCCTTTTTAACTTGTGATTTCGGTTTTGAATCCTACTTAGTTGGTGTTTTCGGCCTTAGTGGGGTACTAAGGTGGTGTTTTCGGCCTAGGGTGTTCTAGGTGTGAGATTTCGGTTTTGTAGTGCCTCCTAAGAGGTGATTTCGGCCTAGGCAAACTGAAATCCCTTACTTGGTAGGGTATCATAAAACAATGTTTTAATTCCATGATTTTATGTTCCAACGATTTAGCTTTTAAAGGTTAACTACGTCATGGTTTTCAAAGTTTTTATATATACATGTCTTTATATTTAATCTCATAAATGATGTCCCTTTGGCTTTCAAGATTTATTGCATTAAAGTTACATAAATATACATTGTGGGTACACTTATACACAAGACCTCTCAGACCTTGTTTGACCCAAAATTTCCTAGTTGTCACATCATCCCCCCGTTAGAGGGAATTTCCTCCTGAAATTTGCATCTTGGACGGGCTCTTGTAACTAGTGTAAAAGTTGTGGGTACTTCTGTTTCATTTGATCTTCCTGTTGCCAAGTGAATTCGGGCCCTTGCTTGGCGTTCCAACAGACCTTCATTATGGTATACGGTTCTGTTTCGTCCTTTTGACTTCACTGTCCATGATTTCAATGGGTTCCTCTATCAAGTGTAGACTCTCGTTTACCTTGATCTCGTCGAGTGGAGCCACAAGAGTCTCATCAGACAGACACTTCTTTAGGTTGGACACGTGGAAGACGGGATGTATATTATTGAGTTCCTGTGGTAGACATAACTTGTAAGCCACCGGGCCAATTTTAGCAAGGATCTCGAATGGCCCTATGTACCTTGGATTTAGCTTCCCACATTTGCCGAAACGTATCATTCCCTTCCATAGTGGGACCTTCAATAGTACACGGTCACCTACCTAGAATTCCAAGGGTTTTCATCGCTTATCAGCATAGCTCTTTTGCCGATCCTGGGATGCCTTTAACTATTCATGGATTTAAACGATCTTTTATATAGTTTCCCGTATGATCTCCAGGCCGGTGAGAGTGCTATCAGGCACTTGCCTCTTTGCTAGCTGTGTGTCACCCACTTCAGCCCAACACAGAGTGGATCTGCACTTTCATCCACAGAGGGCTTCGAATGGTGCGACTTTCATGCTAGTGTGATAGCCGTTATTGTAGGAGAATTCGACAAGTGTCAAGTGAGTATCCCAGTCCTTACCAAAGTCTATCACACATGCCCTCAACATATCTTCTAGCATATGTATCGTCCTTTCACTTTAACCGTCTGTTTGAGGATGGTAGGTTGTAGTCATATCTAGTTTGGTCCCCAAGGACTTTTGTAGCGACTGCCAAAACTGGGAGGTGAATCTACTATCTTTGTTGGAGATAATAGATATCGGTACAACGTGTAGTCGCTCGATCTCTTTAATGTACGTCCTTGTGAGCCTTTCTATCTTGTCGGTCTCTTTTATTGGTAGGAAGTGTACGAACTTAGTTAACCTGTCAAAGATCACCCATATGGTGTCAAGTCCACCTGTCGTCTTGGGTAACTTGGACATGAAGTCCATGGTTATCCAATACCACTTCCACTCAGGTATGTCTGGTTGCTGAAGCAATCCTAAGGGCTTTTGATACTCTACCTTGACCTTGGCACAAGTCAGGCACTTTCCCACATATGCAGTGCTCCATGCCTTCGTGTTTGGCCACCAATAAAGTTGTTTGAGGTCCAGATACATTTTGTATGAACCAGTATGAACGGATTATTTTGTCTTGTGAGCCTTGTTCATGACCACGTCTCTGTATCCTCCGAACTTCGGTGTCCAGATGCGGTTCATGAGATAATAAGCTCTGTCATCCTTTACTTCAAAGTTTTTATCCATTCCCCGTAAGGCATCCCCTGTAACGTTCTCGGGCTTCAAGGCCTCTTGTTGCGCTTCCTTGATCTGTGTGGACAGGTGGGAATGGATGGTCATAGTTAATGATTTTACTCGGTGACCCGAGTATTCCTTTCGGCTCAGGGCGTCTGCCACCACGTTGGCCTTGCTTGGATGATAACGAATTTCGCATTGATAGCCATTTAGCAGTTCAACCCATCGTCGTTGTCGCATGTTGAGCTCCTTCTTATTGAGAATGTGCTGGAGACTCTTATGATTTATGAAGATGGTGCACTTCGTGCCGTAAAGGTAGTGCCTCCATATCATTAGGGCAAACACCACTGCTCCGAGTTCTAGTTCGTGTGTGGTGTAATTAACCTCATGGTTTTTAAGTTGTCTTGAGGCATAGGCGACGATCTTTCCCCGTTGCATGAGCACGCATCCCAGGCCTTGTTTGGATGCATCACAATAGACCACGAAGTCTTCTCTCCCTTCTTGGAGAGATAAGATTGGGGCACTGCACATAGCTTGCTTGAGCGTTTGGAAGGCAGCTTCTTGCTCGCTCTCCCAGCAGAAAGTCACTCCTTTATGAGTCAGTGTAGTGAGCGGCTTCGCGATCTTAGAGAAGTTTTGGATGAATCTTCGATAGTAGCCGGCCAACCCTAAAAACTGACGTATCTCCGTTGGTGTTCTAGGTGTTGCCCAGTTCTCAATCACCTTAACTTCAGAGGGGTCCACATGTATCCCTTCCTTGCTGACTACGTGCCCCAAGAAGTCTACTTTTAAGATCCAGAACTTGCATTTTGAGAACTTTGCGATAACTTTTCTGCCCTTAACGTCTCCAACACCTGCCGTAGGTGTTGACTATGTTCCTCCTCACTTCGTGAGTAGATCAGTATATCGTCGATGAATACGATTACAAATTTATCAAGATAAGGCTGGAACACACAGTTCATTAAGTCCATGAACACCGCTGGCGCATTAGTCAAGCCGAAGGGCATCACTACAAACTCGTAGTGACCATAGCGAGTTTTGAATGCCGTCTTAGGAACATCTTCCTCCTGGATTTGCAGCTGCTGGTACCCCGACCTTAGATCAATCTTTGAGAAGTAGTTTGATCCTTGTAGTTGATCGAATAAGTCGTCGATTTGGGGTAGGGGTTAAAGATTCTTGATAGTGAGCTTGCTCAGTTCTCGGTGGTCTATGCACATGCGGAATGATCCGTCCTTCTTTTTCACGAATAAGACTGGTGCTCCCCAAGGTGAGAAGCTCGTTCTGATAAACCCTTTGATCAGCAGCTAGTTCAATTGACTGGATAGTTCCTGCATTTCAGCCGGTGCTAAGCGGTATGGGGATTTGGCTATGAGGGTGGCTCCGGGGATTAAGTCGATCCTGAACTCGACTTGACGTACGGGCGTGATTCCCAGAAGGTCTTCTGTGAATACAACAGGGAAGTTGCGGACCTCGGTAATGTCTTTGATGTCCTTCACCTTTTGTTTCTCATCTACTATGTGGGCTAAAAAGGCGTGGTATTCTTTGCGTAGATATTTCTAAGCCTTGATGCAGGAAATGATTTGTAGGTTCGCGTCGGGTTTGTCGCCATAAATGACGAGAGTTTCTTTATTTGGTAGGTTCGCGTAGATATTTCTAATGGCCTTTTCGTAACATAGAATATCGGCATGGTGAGGGATCAACCAATCTATGCCGATGATGACATCAAAGCTGCTTATTGTGACTGACATCAGATCGATTCAAAATGAGTGATCGTTTAGAGTTAGTGTGCATCCTACAAATATATCTTTAGTGCTTTCTGTTTTACCTTTTCGCCATTTCCATGGTGTACGTTTCATTTAGTGATTGAGGTTTTTGTTTGATTAAATGTTTAAACTGGTTGCTCGTGAAGCTTTTCTCCGCACCACTATCAAATAGTATGCATACATATGAGTTGTTTAGGAGGAACGTACCAGTAACCACGGTGGGATCCCTCACTGCCTCTTCATGACCCATGGTTAGAACCCTTCCCACACCTCCACCATTCTTTTTTTGTGCCTTCGGGAAGTCCCTCTTGAGATGCCCGGTTTCACCGCAACCGTCGCAGGCGCGACTCACCCTAGCATTTGCGGCTTGGGTGGGTTGTTGTGACGGTGATCTGCAATAACAAGCAGTGTGTCCCTTCTTGTTGCAGTTGGTACATTGTCTATTTTGGTAGGCACCATGGTGGTGGTAGCTGCACTTGTCGCACTTTGGAAGAGTTCCAACGTATTGCTTGGCTGGTGTAGGGGCAACAGGGGCGATAGGGGCGGCGATAGCATGAACAACCACAACTTGTTGCTTCTTGGTTGGGACTTGAGCGGGTTGGCCTTTCTTTTTGTTCCAGAACTTCCTATTTTTGTCACCTCCCTTTGGCTGTTCTGGCGTAGGGTTTATGATGCCTTAACAAACTCCCTGGTCGACAAGAGTTTGCGCCAATCGCTTGGCGCTGTCGAGGGTGCTCGGGTTGGCATATATGACCATTCCCTGGATTTGAGGTGATAGCCCCCAAATGTACCGTTCCACCTTTTTGGACTATCGGGTGACCATTCCTGGACTCAAATTTGCCAGTTCGTTGAATCGGGAAGTGTAGGTGGCAATGTCGGAGCCTTTCATTTGAGGGTTCCCACAGTTCCTATTCAAGCTTTTGCATCTCGCTTCTCGGGCAGTATTTAACGAGCATCATCACTTTCAAGTCATCCCGACTCATGGAATTAGCCACAGCTAAGGTCAGAGTTTTAACGTGGCCATTCCACTAAGTCAAGGCTGATTCTGTAAAAGTATATGCAGCATACTTGACCTTGAACTCGTCAGGACATGCGTAAATCTCGAAGATGGACTCAGTCTTTTCAAACCATCTCGTTAGGGTAACGACTCCTCTGTCACCATGGTAGGTTCGGGGCTTGCAGTTCATGAACTCCTTGTAAGAGCACACCCATTGGTGCCCCTGGTTGTTAATGTGATTGGAACTGCCAGTCCCGTTCCCGCTGCTGTTTCCATTGGTGTTACTGCTGATTTGAGCTACAACAACAGCCACAACAGCTGTTACGGCTGCTTGAAACATCACAAAATCCATTGTGGAGGTGGTGACGGTGGTGGTGGTGCTGATGTGTTGGGAGGTTGTGTGTTGTTCTCGCGCCTGTTTGACTTCCTTGGTGGCATCCTTCTGCCATAAAGTTTAAATGTGGAATGATGATAAGTTTCTGAGGAAGGTTATGAATCGGGCATTTCCATAATGAAATGCCTTATTTATGTATATGTGTCAATTCAAGTTGGTTTTGAAATTTGCAAGAAATTCACAAACGAAATTTACTATAACAAGTAAACAATTGCATAACAAATAGTGACATCCAATGAAATAAAAATGCATAACTATTTCATTGCTAATATGGTTCCAGTACACAGTTTTAGTGAAAATTGACCTTTAAGAAGGTCTACATGAAAGAGTAGCACTAACACTTACTCGTAAACAAAAGACAAGATAAGAGTAGTATATGCCCTACTCATGGCGGGTAGTCCCCCGTTATCTAGAGGATGAAGTCGAGGTGCCCTGTAACTTTGATATCCGATGCTCAGTTGCAATCATTTGCTCCTCTAGAGCCGTATGCCTCTCCTGATACTCTCACACTTCCGCTCAAGCGGTGGTAAGGTCCTCATGGAGGCTGTCAATGAGGTGACATGTGTGGGGGTAATCCCTCTCCATCTGTTGGTCCCGGGCGTTGGCGGTCTTAGTAGCAGCTCCTAGCTCCACGATCTTGTTCGCCGCTGCTCTAGTCTGGTCCCCAAGGTGGGAGATGTGTTGTACCATGAACATAAGAGCCCTGACTACCGGACCCCCGTGACAGAGGTTGTAGAAGCCTTGTTGCATGTCGTATGGCAAGCGTTGGTGTTGTTGCCTACTCCATCTCTCCAGGTCTTCTGCCCAGCTGGGCATGGGTCTATTGTAGCCTAAACGGTGTGCGGGACTTGAGCGACATAAGGAGTGTTTATGACTTCAGACTCTGCATCCAATTCCTCCTCTTCCTCTTCCTCTTCCTCTACTTCTTCTTATTATTATTCCTCCACCTTTGGATCCTCTTCCGAATCCTCTTCGGGTTCTTCCTCCATTAGTTCCTCGGGATCCTCTTCGATCCATCCCCCATTTCCCTGGTTAGGGAATTAGGGGTCTCCAGGTAGGTGAAATCCTGCCACGATGTTTGTACAAGAATAGAGATGTGAGAAAGATATGGAAGGGTTATAGTATCCTAAAATACTCATATAGTATTTTAATTTCCTTATGTTTGATTCTAGGGTTTTAGGGTTGGTAACTTTTAGACTTGTTACTCACCGCAACCATTCCTAAACATATGTTGGTCATATCTCGTATAAATATAGTTGACCAGGATATATTTATCCCATATATGATTACAAACTGTCCATGCTTAGTCGTAGTGTTTAACTTATCTAAATACTTTTATATGTTTTCTTATTACGACACTGACCTAGTATGTATGCATGTATGTATACTCTTATAAAAAATAATTGTATTTTAAAAGTATACTTTTAGTCAGAGTGTTTTAGCCCCATTGTATTTATAGTTGCATATCTTAAATGGTTTGATATACTTAGTTCATTATAAACAATGTTGTGATATCAATCTGTCACACCCCCAAAACAAAACGGCGGTAACGTCTGGGGGCGGATGACTTCATGTACAGTATCATAACAGTTGGATATAAATGAAACAAACCATCACAACCATTACATTGAATATTAATATGTTTACATTGTACTCAAAAATATTGTATACAAAATATCATATGTATGTGACAGAAATGAAATATCGAGATGCTACGACGTCCCATCCACCAAATATCATAGTGGTTACCTGTTTACTGGTTTCCCGAGAATAGAAGTGATTTTGAAAAGTGTCAACAATTAAGTTGGTGATTTCATAAGCGTTTTTGTATGCAAAGGAGTTTGTAACTGTTTCTTGTAAAATGATAATGTATACTTTCAGAAAATCCAATATTTTCTTTGTAAATGAGTTTGTCTTAAAACCATAAGACCAAAATGTAATAGTATTGATGTACACGAAAATAGTAGTATGCAATTTTATTCGTATATAAAACGTTTGAAAGCATATTTCAATATGTATAAATTGTATTATGTTGGAAAAGATGTGTAACGTAGTTTTATGTAAATAAAACTATTGAAGATGTGTTGACCCGTAAATCAATGTTTGTAGATACTTTATGTGAGTTATTATAACCATGCTAATGCGACTAGTTGCCTGAACGACGCGCTTCAGACGTCGAAACTGTTTACGACATTTGTCACCCCAGACCTGACGGTCTAATTGTAGCTAACAGTTTAGGTGTTGGGTTGTCAATACCATATAGTAGGGATGAAAGTGGGTCCAAACCCAGACCGTTGGACCCGGACCCGGAAAACCCGGAAACCGGAATTGGCGAATTATAAGACCCGATAACCGGACCGGTATACGGGAACCGGTTCAGGTTCGGTTCTGGGTATCAGACCGGGTAAAGTGGGTATGGAACCGGTTGGAACCGGAAATTGAAAATTGGAACTGAACTCGTGTATTAGACCCGGAAAGAACCGGAAACCCGGAAATAGAACCGAAAACCTGAAATTTTGGAATTCAAACCGTTAAATTTGGCAAAATACCATATCGTGTTCCTAAACAACCTTTTCAATATCTCTTTGAAATATTTGTGTATATTTTTCTCAAACTCTATCGATGCTATCTGTTTGTTTTTAGTTCATCATCGATACACACACAAAGGATGTATGTATGTGTGAGTTTTGCTTGTTCCCATTCCCAAGTTAAACACATAAAAGTCCCTTGACATAAATTCAATATAACTTCATTTTTGTTGAGTTTGTTAGTTAATAAATAAAATATCAGCTCCCACTTATTATCCAAACACCAAAAATTCTATATTGTTTTTACTTTTCTTTTTCTAAATTCAAAAAGTCACATAAAACTATAAAAGTATATACAACTTTATATTTTATATTTGATTTATTAATTGACATAAAGCTAAACAAAAAAGGAAGTTAAGTTAGATTTATAGGTTAATGGGGCTTTTATGCGTTTGATTGTGTTTGTGACACAGGGGAATAAGAAGAACATACATACATACACTTGAGGCTTTTAGTGTGTGTATCAGCGAAAAGAAAAAGAGAACATCAGTGGATTTTAAGAAATATATATAGAGAGATTTCAAGAAACAAAGAAATGGAAGTTTAGTAAAAAAAGATCATTCTAAAAGTACAATGTTGTAAACCCAGTTCTGGTTCCTTGACCCGTCAAACTGGTTCCGATCCATTAAACCAGGTTTCGTTTTTTTTTTTTACGAATTCGGTTCTAAAACCCGGAATACCCATACCCGTTGGACCCGTACCCGAAATACCCGGAACCCAGATAAGACTAATTTTTAAACCCAATACCCGGACCGTTTAAGCATTTTTCGGTTGAACCGGTTCCGGTTCCGGTCCGATTTTCTGGTTTTATAACTCATCCCTACCGTATAGATCTATACACAAGTGTCACGCTCTCCCTACAAGAGACTCTGGGTATAATATAGGTCTTAGTATGTGTACTCTGCTGGGTACGATGAAGCCTAATGTCTCACAACCAATATCAATCGATTTACGTAAACTGAAAACTTCATTTTTCTTGTAAATGAAATAATTATTTGTCCCTTCTGAAAAGATAGCGTAGTTTTGTGACTCCCAAACTATACCAATTATAGTTAGTTATGTTTGGTTTTCTAGAACATTTATATAATCCTTTATATAAATACATAAAAATCATCTTGTTTAGTTTCATATGTAAGATCAACTACATATTTTTGGGTTAAAACCCACAAAATAGTGGAATAAATAGAATGCACTCCTTTTTGTTGGAAAAACTATATTTTGGTAAAAACTTCTCAAAACCCTTATAGTTTTGTAAATCATAAGTTCTCTAAAGATTTTTATAACATAGATCTAGTCTTGTTTTTGTTAGTTTAACACTTGAAAACTAATATTCACAAATATTTGTACAAAGCTAGTATTAAGCACATCTTAGGCAAACAATATCTCATATTTCGAACATAAAGATGAAACATGCAAATATTTGTATGATAAATTTTTTTGACTTGTATCCCCCCTCCCCTAAAAACATGAAAAAGCTTGAAAATGTGGGGGTATGAACTCACATTGAGTGGAATTGTGGGTTGTTTGAGAAGAGATGGTGTGAAGATTTCAAGCCTAACACTTGAGTGAGATTGTTGAACTTCCTTGGAAAGAGTATTATCCTAAGTGTTTAACACACATTAATATGTGTAAAGATAATTAAACCACCATAAGAATGTATATAACACTAGGGTATCACGAAAATGCTTACCGAAACTCTAAGGATCACTTGAAGGATTTTTGAACTTGTAAGCTTGGAATTTGCTCTTGAGAGGAAATGAAGTTTATTGGAAGTTTGAATTGGAAATGGGGAAGGTCCTAAGTGGCGATCTCGTCCTTAATAAAAGAAGGGGGAATGGGAAATTCATCTATAAGGTGAGGGTGTTGGAAGAAGTAAATAAAGGAGTTTAATGGGGATGGGAGAAGGAAAAGAAAAAGTCCAGGGTCCTTTTCGCAAATATTTCTTTTTTTTCAGAACTGAAATTGTAATTAATATTATAATTTAATTAGTTATTAAACACTTGTTTCACTTACAATACTGCCATTAATGTGTAGGTTATCTTTTTGTTGTATAAATACAAATTCAAGATCACATTTGAAGACACCAGAAGAAAATAACAATTGTTGACTCCTCTCATATTCTCCTATGATTCATTTTCTTGCTGCTTAAAGATAAAGCCCATGCCTTCTATAGGTTCGGGTGGTCTCAAAGAACCACCTCAAGTTGTTGTATCATGGAAAACAAACACCCAGTAGCAGAAAATTTTGTTTCAAAGACAATGTGTTAAACATATGCCTCAGGTTTTTTTTTTCAATTTTCTTGTTTGTTTTCATACATTTTCATAATATTAATCCTAAAACTACTTCCTCTAAAGTTGGTGTGTAAATATAATAACACCTAAATGAATCATTAAAATTTTCTCTCATAATGTGACAACCTAGAGGTTTTTGTCACTAATCACCGTTAGGAAAGAGTAGAAAAATAGATGTAATAGCTTAGTATTGTAATATTTGATTTTCGAGATAATAAGAATGAAATGTGTCACTACATTTATTTGTTAAAAAGTCCATTAGTCTAAAACATTAGTGTTTGAAAAGGTGTACCATTTTCTAAGTTGGTTAACATACTTGGATACTACTTGTTAATGTGATTTCAAGGATATAAGATTCGTAAAAATATGACTCCAAAGGAAAGAGTTATAAATTTTTTAGAAATAGAAATCAATCGCGTAAATTAAAATTAATTACGTCAAAATGGTACTTAGAGATTGGTTGAGTTTTGACTAAAAGTGCAAAAATGAGTTTTGTAGTACTCCTCAAGATATAAACTTTAGGAAAGGGTTGCCGGAAACGAGGCCCGTATGAGAGAGATGTGATTTTTGTAAAATAATTTATTTTTACCCCCGTTAGGCACGAAAATGAAAGTCAAAACTAGCCAAAACAACCTAAACAAGAGTTGTAGTACCCATTGAGACCATCACATAAAATAATGAGGGATTAGATCGGAGCTTGCACAAAGAAGTTATGATTTAAAAAAAAAATCTTTTCATGCGTGCAAGGTGCGCGTCATTGCATGCCACGCACCAGACACCAGATTTGAGTAGGTTGCGAGAGACGTGGTTGAATGGGGAGTGACACGTGACAAGTTCCTGTGGAGCCACGATGATCATGGTGACACACACAGATATTTGCCCGACACGCACCTCCAAAACTCGACTATAAATAAAGGGTCATGCCATTCCATCCAGCATACCTCTCAAAATTCTCTTTCACTCTCTTCTCGAAGTAGTTCCCTTTTGGAGTGGTCCACAGAGTACCGAGCCTGATTTAACCCTACACAAAGGTTTCATGCGATTAGGGTGAGTTCATGACCCCCATTTCACTATTTTAAATGTTTTATCCAGGGGGAAGGGGGGGGGGGGGGGATACATGCTTATCAAATGGTATTATCCCTAGTTGTAAAGCCTTACAATTATGTAGCTATAGTATTATCCCTAGTTGTAAGATATGATATTATGCCTAAGAGTTATGCTGCTCGATAATCTTGGAAGAGATAATACA
Organism: Lactuca sativa; assembly: GCF_002870075.4. Lineage (NCBI taxonomy): Eukaryota > Viridiplantae > Streptophyta > Magnoliopsida > Asterales > Asteraceae > Lactuca > Lactuca sativa. The sequence continues at coordinate 176,614,732 of NC_056626.2, read as the reverse complement.
TAGATGTTATAATGATCAAATCCATATGATAATGTAGTACCTAGAAATTATTGTGGTCAAATGTAGGTATATGCACTGTACCTAATTGTTACTCTACCCAAATATTATGTTTTCAAATAACCATAATTTGGGTGTCTATATATATATATATATATATATATATATATATATATATATATATATATATATATGCCTCGATCCAATTTTCCTACGTTCACACCACCCGATGTTTCCGTTGTTGGCCGAGGGTGTGACAGATTGGTATCAGAGCTACAGGTTATAACAAACTAGTAATTCCTTAGGAACTACGACTATAACCTAGGGCATAAAACTTTGAATTAGTTAAAACTAATAAAAAGTATTATTATTGATTACCATATGGATAGACTACTTACGGGAGACGTGCCTAGGCTAGAAATTTTTTTCATTTGGGTTGCTGCATTTCAGAATGACTATATGCTAAAATGGTCTTTCCCTCTGAGTTTTCCTACGTAGCTGATCATTCGTTAATGGTCTTGAGGTACACAAACAAAGAATTAATAAAATAACCTAATCAAACACTAATCATATAAAGGGTTATATAAACACTTATAAATACACTCTTGTATCATAAAAATTGTCCATTCAAATCATAACTTATGAATTTAGGTTAAAAACAAATCCTAGAGTTAGTCTAGTACTGTGACCGTACCACAACTAGACCTAGAATGTGCAACTAAGTTTTATTATGGTCTGACCAATGCACGCCTAAACCTGGATGCCATGGTTGACAATCTAAACGATTGAGGATTTATTGATTCGTAGTTTAGTATGCCTAGTTAATAGGAAGAGGCCTACGACTAGAAGATTTTCGGATTAGTAGCATAGATCAACTCCATGAAGACTAGATCCTTAGATCAAGACCTAATGCAAGAGGATGGTACACATCAAGGATATCCGGAATAGAGACAAGCATACAACATACCTCCCATATAGAGAGTTACCTAAGATACGACACTATCTACTTTATACATACATATATATATATATATACACACACACACACACACATATATATATATATATATATATATATATATATATACACACACACACACATTTAAATGCTAAAGATTTAATTAATACTCATTATATCTTTAACATGTAATGTGCATTAATTACTTTCTTAAAATAACTAAAATGATTGGTCCATAATCAATCCTACATGCACACAATAGATAGTTAGAACAAAATAACCTAAGCCTAAATAGAGTTAGGTTCAAATGTTTCTACTATGTATTGTGTGCATGTATGATTGATTATGGACCAATCATTTTTGTTATTTTAAGAAAGTAATTGATGCATGTTAAATGCTAAAGGTTTAATTAATACTCATTATATCTTTAACATGTAATGTGCATTAATTACTTTCTTAAAATAACTAAAATGATTGGTCCAGAATCAATCCTACATGCACACAATAGATAGTTAGAACAAAATAACCTAAGCCTACACACACACACACACATATATATATATATATATATATATACACATACACACATACACATACTATAATAGGGAATTATATGGATTATATATTATTTCTCATACACATCTACTTGTTTGATGTCTTATGTAGGAAATCAGAGTGATATGAAGGACATATGGGATTGGGTGTCGTATCCATATTCAGAAGAAGACCAAGTGGTGCCATGCATGCCCAAGAATGAGATCGATTATGATCTGATGATGTCCCTACTTCCTACCCCAACATGAGCTGACGAGGAGCCATTTGAAGAGGAGGAAGAACCTAGTGAGGAGGAACATCCTGGTGATGACATCGGTGGAGTACTTGCAGACAATTCGCCCTACCCAAAATCGTCTTCCTACTAGGATCGTGAGGAGATTCAGGGGGAGGACCCTACTGAGTCAGAGTCATCCCCAAAGATTGTTGCCCCACTTCCCCCATCATCTCTCAGTATTCATGCTCTTGGATGCAGAATTACCACTACCCTTAGAAAATCCATTCCCATCCCATCCTACAAGAGGGAAGCCTCACCATCATCATCCCCGAATCCATCAAATAAAATTTCCCCACCTACAAATGGATGCCCCAGGTGGACGAGTGGATCCAAGAGGACATTATTAGGTTTTTTGAGATCGGAGAGTCATCCCAGGCACTGAGGTGCGATCTATCCCAGAGGATACCACAGATCGAGCAATCTCAGTGTTAGTCCCTCGAGTTGCATGACACAAGGATCACATACATTAGGTGAAGGAGGGAGTTCAGGTTGTTAGCTGGTAGAGTTAGTGGGTAGAGTAGGGGAGAGATTACAATGAGATGAGGATTAACCATGCTTATGATTATCTATAGGAGACTTGTTCTCTAGTATAATATCGGCAGATCGTGATTGAGAGTCTTGAGTAGCGTGCGAGGGAGACAGAGTTGAGGTTGTTGGTGTCGGAGATAGGAGCAATGTAACATCCCATTTCACAAGAAATAATTTTCATTTTATCATAGTAAAGCTTCCAAATTATAAATCCATTATGAAGAAAATCGTTTAGCCCAAATACATTTATTAGAAATTAGAGTAATATTAAAGCGCATTGTTAGGTCATAAATCATGGTTTATACTTTGCTTTTTCATAAGCTATTAGAGTTCTCGGTCTAGGACCAAAAACACCATGTTTTGGTGTTGGTTGGACCAAAATCACATGTGATCAATTTGTTTAGGCTTAATATTGGTTTGTTTGGGTTTTGGGCTTGGGCTTTGTTATTAGGTCTAGGTATAAATAGTGTTATTTAGGCCAAAAATAAAGAGTGGGACGTTCAAGGGGGCTGCCATATGCATTGGACGTGAGTTTAGAGAGAAACAAGAGAGAACAGTGTGTAATCAACATCTTATGTACCCGACTATTCAATCTAATAGTGTGCATTGAAGATTAACTATTTGTGCTCTTATTCATCTTTATCTTGCATTATACACTTTGATTGGGATTCTGCACAATCAAAGTGAATCTGATTGATTCATAGGAGAATTCGGGACTTACAAGTGGTATCAGAGCTTGGATCAGTATCAAACGGGTCATTGCATAATTTTTTTTTCTTGGAGTTTCTTGGTGTTTTTGATTTATATTTTACGAATTTTTGGCAATTGTTCTTCATGTTCTTCATATTTATAGGCATGTTGAATATCTTAACTTTATTCCGGAGTTGAAACACAGCTGAGGCTGAACATGTTGCTGCATCTGCGTGTTGTTCTCAGATCATCTAGATGCAACTTCAATCGGTGAATTACGGTTTGCGTTTTCTCAAATACTCCTGAGTTTTTCTTAAAAAGATTCATTTTGAAGACAAATTTTTGTGCTTTTATGTTCTTTCTTCCCCATGCACAAATTTAGGGGGAGAAATTAAAATACAAAAAGTTTATAAAAATTAAAAAAAATGTATTCTTTTGTAAGTGTTTTTGGGAAGTGATATGAAGTTTAGTGCTAAAGAGCAATATGAGAGGCATGTAATACACTGAAACTAAATTGGTTAGACTATGTGTTCAATGTGTTGGTAGGCACGAAGGATTCAAAATGACTAGACATAGATTGACAATGAAAGTACTTGATGGTGTCAAATCATGTGGATTTATATAGTTTCATTTGGACTGACCATATGACGCTTGGATAGATTGAGCTATAAGATAAACAAGGGAGCCTACAAGATACGTTAAAGTTACTTATCATGTAGAACTATGGCTCAACATTTCTTCGATGTACGAACTTATGTCCTTAATTATGGTATTGATAGGGTGACTGGGGGGTTCTGATAAAGTATGTCGGTGTAAAATTGTTTTTCTTTCTTATCCTCTCTGTCAGTCATATGTTTCCCCCTCTGCGTGATCGGAAGATCCGACCTGGGACGCAACATATGCACCTCTATTTCTATACATCTCTATCTATGCTCCTCTCTATCTATCTATGTTAGTCATATGTTGTCCCCTTTGCGTGATCGGAAGATCCGACCTAGGACACAACATATGCACCCTTTTATCTTTCTAACCCTGTATCTATGTTAGTTATATGTTGTTCCCTCTGCGTGATTGGAAGACATCCAACCTGGGATACAACATATGCATCTCTATATCTGTCTTCTCTCTCAAATAATTGAGCACTCACCTAAAGTAAAGAGCTCTTCGGAATTCCTTGATTACTAGGGTATGTCGTGAAATGGGGAACACATTATAGTGAACTTAAAATTGGATTAACTAAAGGTAAACTGTAGATCTCACTACTGAATTGAAGTGGAGAACAATATCCTTGGTCGTCGTCAGCTAAATGGTTTATTTAGGAATATAGGTGCAATGTCTTGTCACTTATAATCTGTCCAACCTGTCAATATCCTGTGTGTTTAAGTGGATAACAATATTGGTGATTGACCAGAGCTAAAATGCAGGTGTGTGCTGATAAACGATATTGAATTGCTTGACAGCTTTGATCCCAAAATGTTTTAAATTTAGTTATTATTTTTGTTTTTTTTTATTAAAGTTGTTTATATTTTTCCTCTATGCACAAATTTATAGGGAGAATTAAAAATTCAGATAAAAATAAAAAAAATAACAAATTAAAAGATCCAAAAATATGTTTATTTCTGTTTTATTTCCCTTTCAGAAAATTAAAAATCAAAAATATTTTATTTTTTAATATTGAGTGTATTCTTAATTTTATTTCTATTTCTTAGTTATGTCTATTTTGTGCTAAGTTTATTTTTACTTTTATTTTTTTAATCTCAAGGTTTTGTTTGCTTTAAAAAGCGGATTCAAAAAGAAGAAGAGACTTATGGAGACTGTATCGGAATTTTCTGAGCAAGGAGAAGAAACTTGTAAAGGAGTTGATAGTTATTATTCTTCACTCCATTTTCACAAGGAATTGAAGGATTGAAATTGTACAAATTGTCAGTTAGGCAATATCTTTCAAAGAACTATCATATTTAAAGAATTAAAAGTCTGAAACTGTACAGATGTCATGGCATTAGGGTGATGCACCTCGTAAGGCACGATTATCGTTGAACATCTCCCCAAGAGCCAAGTTAACTTGTTAACTTGAGAAACTGCATTGAGATCTATGATCTAGGATGTGCAGGGGCTAACATCAAACTAGCCATAAGTAGTTCTCCGATACTCAACAAATCATAGTGCGTTCCTCCGTGTTCACACAGATACTGCGAGTAGTCTCCATCTGAGCCAAGGCTGAGTCCTTGAACAACTGTGGTGAGAAGGGTCTTGATGATTCTGTGATCCATAAGGACTTTTTAGTCAAGATTACTTTTTAAGGTGCAACGATGATCGTTAAAGAATACTTATTCGAAGGAATAAGAAGTGAAGATTATTTTTCAACATTCAATTTTTAAACCCCAGAATCAAGGTGAAGCGGTACTTGAAGTTATGTGGCAAATTGCATTGAAGCCTCCTCAATCAATTTGCTGCTATATATGAACCTGCTGAAGTGATCCAGAAGAATCGGTCTCTCTATTATTATCTCTGAAGATTCTCAAAGTTGAAAGTGTTGATTTTCAAGAATCCTTACAATACACCCAATGTGCGTTCAAAGTCAAATTCATAGAAGGAAGTCCAACTACTAAAGATGAATTTATTCATGAAGAAAATTCATATGTTCATCTTGAAGTTATGAAGAAATCGAAGATTAGAGCTGAAAGCCAAAGATCAAGGAAGACTGAAAAGACAAAAGCTGAAGCCAAGCACAAAGTGAAGTCTGAAAAGAAAAGAAAACAATAAACCAAGGGGGAGATTTTTAGGACTAAACTATGGTTTATTCTAGGTGAAAGGAAAGCTTTGAACCAATGGGGAGATTGTTAGGTCATAAATTGTGGTTATACTTTGCTTTTCATAAGCTATTACAGTTCTCGGTCTAGGACTGAAAACACCATGTTTTGGTATTATGTCTAGGTATAAATAGTGTTATTTAGGCCTTAAATAAAGAGTGGGACGTTCAAGGGGGATTCCATATGCATTGGACGTGAGTTTAGAGAGAAACAAGAGAGAACAATGTGTAATCAACATCTTATGTACCCGACTATTCAATTTAATAGTGTGCATTGAAGATTAAATATTTGTGTTCTTATTCGTCTTTATCTTGAATTACACACTTTGATTGGGATTCCGTATGATCCAAGTGAATCCTATTGATTTATAGGAGAATTCGGGACTTACACGCATAATATTCATTGCTGCTGATGAATGTGTACAGTTACGCCTTCGCCTTCCCATGATGACCAATGATACATGAAACAATAAACAGTTGGGTAAGCACAAAGCTTAATGAGTTTCGCCCAAAATACCCCATATGATAAACATACAAGCATGCATAATGAGTTTCGCCCAACCGCTCTTTCTGAGCCTCCGTTCCTATGGCTTAAAGCCGGCCCGCACCGGGTATCTTGGCTTACAACACTAAGCAGGACCACCTTAACCTACTGCCCCCATATGTTGACATATAAACAATAAAAGATCAAGCAGGCACATAATACAGGCAAACATCAATCATACAACTCACTACCGCCTACTAGTCCTCTCTCAACATATTGTCTCGCTACCAGCTAGCCTCCATGAAATGCATAAACATAAGTAACCAGAGGTGATATAGCCACCCGAACAAATGATCATACTTAAGAGCCACAACCAAACAAGGAACATGCAAGAGAGCCTGAATCTAGAGTCCTTGATCTAGTCTACATGACCATATACAGTCCCTACGACACCTATCTACTAAAAGATAACCAAAAATAGTAGGATAGAATTGGTGCCTTCGACGCACAGGTACAATGAGGCGAAGCTCACTTGAAATGAAGAAACTCGAAAAACTGAGATGTGTTTCCATTTCTGCACCGCATGCTCCTGCAAATTTGCTAATCATCGAAATCAAGTAAAACCTAAATCAATAGTCCAAAAGCCTCGATTTTGACATAAATTCAAACTCAGTCAAAAGTCAACAGTCAATGAAAGTCAACATAGTCAAAGTCCATGGCAGCTGCATACGCCCAATGTACGCGGCCTGATCTTATTTCTCCATTAAGTACTTATCACCTAAGACCTTTTGTCTAGAGCTCAGATCTAGAATCGAAACATTGACTTAAGTCATTAAGTTTCCACCTTTATGACTCTCTAAGGCTAGAACAGGCCCAAAAGCCAAAACCCTAACTTATTAATCCATTAAGACATCATAACTCTTGTATGGAAGGGATAGAAGGACCAAGACCACATTTTTATGGTTCCTAATAGCTTCATAATGGATAACGTTTCCAACTTTATCCACTAGAATGGTCCCAACAAACAAGATCTAGTCTTTAAGTCTCAAAGGGACCAAAAGTGCATCTTTTTTCAACTTAATCCATTAAGTGCAAGTCTCCAACATTCAGATCTGAATCAGTATGATGTTTAGATGGATAAAGTTTCGAACTTTATCCATAACAAGGTCACAAACTTTCAAGATCTAAACTTTATGCACTTAAAGTGACCAAAAGCTCATAACACCCAAAACTAGCTAGATCTAACAAGTGCTTCATCAAGATTCAAACTTTATACCTCTAGAAGAAAGATCAAGGTGAACAAGCTCTAGATATATATGCTCCAATGCAACCAACACTTCTCCCATGAGCTCCTTCTTCTCCAAGATGCACCAAGAACACTGCAAATCACCTAAAAACACATTCTTTTGTTCGCAAGGCTCAAACTAGGGTTAGGGTTTCAAGGAAGGACGTTGAAGGGGTGGAGGATGAGAACGGAAAGGGTTTGAGGGAGTTAAGGAGCTTAAATAGGGATTAGAACCCTCAAATTAGGGTTTGATATTTGATCATGTACGCCCAACATACTAGGTTGGGCCTCCATGATTGACCATGCCTAGTACGCCCAACATACACCATGTACGCCCAACGTACTAGACTAAACCCAAACCTCCTTATCTTCGAACAGTCATAACTTCTTCATTCTAACTCTGAATTAGACGATATTTATATCGACGTAAATGTGATGAATAGCCCCACAATATTATCTAAATATCTTGGACTAAAAACTTCTCGAACAAAAATCCATATTTCATGCAAGAACTTGGCCTATTACTTTTCCTTTTTTACACTTCGGCCTAAAATACAATTCAAGGGTTAAATCTCTTAACTATCATTACCTCCTTCGACAAGGATCAAACTTTGCCTCCTTAAGGCCCAAAGCCTTACATAATCGACTTTCAGCCCATGGCTTAGAAAAGTAGGAAACATGATGTTACAAGCAGAAACTATAGAGGTCATGATCGGTTGCCATTAGCACCAGTTAGTGAAAACTATGTGACACTCTTTTGTTTTAGGAATTCTGATGTAAAGAGTTTGTGAAAATTAATGAAAACTATGTGACCTTAATGTTTATTGTGTTGCTTGTTTGATTTGTTTTCTTGATATAATTAACTCTTAACTAAAGTATCAAACTAAAACTCAAAATTTACCATAACAACTAACATATGCCATAAATTTAGAATCATGCCTCGCACTAGACGGAACCCAAGACAAACCCAACCCAATCCTGAGCCTATGAGCTCAGTCACGATTGAGGCATTAGTATCCCAATGCATAGCTGATGTGATAGCAAGCTGAGAAACCCCTAATAAATTAGGATCATGAGGCAATGGAGGTAAGAGTTCGCAAGGAGATAATCGAGGTCCAACTAGAGTCTGTTCATATAAATATTTTATGAACTGTAAGCCAAAACTCTTCCATGGAAACGAAGGAGTTATTGGATTGATTAGGTGGATAGAAAAGATGGAGTCTATTTTTGAGATAAGCTTCTATCTAGAGGACTGTAAAGTCAAGTTTGCCGCATGCACCCTTGCAGACGCAACCTTAAGCTGGTTGATCAATTACACAAGTACCATGGGAGTTAATGTAGCAAATGACATGGCTTGGAGTGATTTAAAGCAACTAACAATTGGGGAATATTTTCCATGCAAAGAGATGCAGAAGCTAGAGTAGGAGCTGTGGAATCTTACGATACATGAAGCTGATGTTTCCACCTATACAAGACGTTTCAACGACCTTGCCACCTTATGTCCCGGGATGGTTACCCAGGAAGATAAGAAGATAAAAAGGTATATTTGGGGTTTGCCTCAGCCTATCCAAGGTTTAGCCACTATCTCAAAACCAACCAACTTTGTCAACACCAAGAGACTAGCCTTTAGTCTTACCAATCAAGAGGTTTGTCATGAAACGATGGTCCAGATGGCTGACCTTCCGAAGGTGGAAGGTTGAAAAGGGAAGTTTGGCAAAGGGTCCAAAGGGAAGGCTAGACAACCAACATAGAAGAAGCGGGAAGTGATTAAAGCATTTGCAGTTTCAACACGCTCGACTAGGACTACTTCTGGAAGTAGCCCTAGATGAAATGTGTATGGGTTTCATCATAATGGAGCATGTTGGGTTTGTACCAAATACTACAAGAAATATCATCTTTCCAACATATGCAAAACCCCACCCAATCGAGGAATCATAATAGTAGAGAGTCGAGTGTGCTTTGAGTGTAAGGAAGTTGGACATATCAGGAGGGATTGTCCAAAGTTGAAGGGTCAGGGAGGTAATGCTAGAAGAAGAGTATTTGTTATATGAGCCAGAGAATCCGTCCAAGATCTGATGGTAGTTATGGGCACGTTCCTAATCAATAATTTATATGCAAATATACTTTTTGATACTGGCGCCGATAGAAGCTATATTACTCCTAAATTTAGGAAATTGTTAGATCACCCATCTAGTAAACTTAACGAAGCCTATAGGGTAGAAATGGAAAATGGCCATGTCGGTAGTACTAAGGTTATACTTAGAAATTGTGCCTTAACATTAAATAATCATACTTTTCTCGTCGACCGTATGCCAATGGTCATTCGAAGTTTGGACCTCATCATTTGTATGGACTGGTTATCCTCTAACCAAATCAAGGTGCTATGCTGCGAGAAATCCTTACGTCTACCCCTACCAAATGAAGAACCCTTAATCTTTTACGGTGACAAACTCGGTAGATATCTTAGGATCACATCCTGCATGATGGCCAGAAAATACTTCCAGAAAAAGTGTTTCGCTTTCTTAGATCATATTGTCGATAGGAAAGACAATAAGAAAAAAAAAGATAGAGGAAGTACCTCAAGTGTGCAATTTCCCTGATGTATTACTTGAAGATCTACCAGGTCTACCGCCAGCTCGACAAGTAGAATTTCGGATTGGTATAGTTCCAAGAGCTTTCCCAGTAGCCAAGTCACCTTATAGATTGGAACCTTAGAAGATGCAAGACCTCTCCAGTCAACTACACGAACTTCTTGATAATGGTTTTATTACACCAAGCTTCACACCTTGGGGAGCACTTGTTCTATTTGTCAAGAAGAAGGACATATATTTTCGAATGTGCATAGAATATAGGGAGAAAAATAAGTTGACCATTAAGAATATATATCCACTACCCTGAATAGATGATCTCTTTGATAAATTACAAGGATCCAGTTCCTTCTCTAAGATCGACCTGAGATCTGGATATCATCAACTTCGATTCATGGAAGAGGACATTCCAAAGACTTCCTTCAAGACACACTATGTTCATTATGAGTTCTTAGTCATGCTCGTAGAACGGACCAATGACCCATCTATTTTTATGGATGTCATGAATTGAGTGTGCAACCCCTACTTAAACCAATATGTGATTGTCTTCATCGACAATATTCTGGTTTACTCACAAACCAAGGAAGAGCATGGGAAACACCTTCGAGTGATCCTAGAGATTTTAAGGAAAGAAAACTTGTACGCAAAATTCTTTAGGTGCAAAAATTTTAGGTAAGAGAAGTACACTTTCGTGGCCATGTGGTAAGGAACAGAGGAATTCAATTTCGACCCTTCTAAGACCGAAGCGGTAAAGAATTGGGAAGCGCCCAAGATGCCAACAAAAGTTCATCAATTTTTAGGATTGACTGGATATTACCAAAGATTTATAGAAAATTTCTCTTGCATAGCCAAACCCCTCACAACATTAACCTAAAAAGAAGTAAAATTTGTTTGGGAGACCAGTAGGAAACAACCTTCTAAAATCTGAAAGAAATGTTATGTAGCATACTGATACTATCCCTTCCAGAAGGTACTGCTGACTTCAAAGTGTATTGCGGTACTTCACATCAGGGTTAGGAGCGGTAAGACAACTTAAGGTGCATGAGAACAACTTCACCACCCACAACCTGGAGTTGGGAGGGGTAATTTTTGCCTTGAAGATTTGGCGTCATTATCTTTACGGAACGAAGTTTGTAGTATACACGGATCACAAGAGTCTACATCATATCTTCGATCATAAAGAACTCAACGCGAGACAAAGAAGATGGTTAGAGTTGCTAAATGACTATGATTGTGAGATTCGTTATTACCCAGGAAAGGCTAATAACATTGTGGCTGATGCCTTGAGCCATAAAGAATGAGTTAAACCTCGTAGAGTCAAAGCACTTACGAAGACTATCCAGTTAAATCTAATATTGCAGATTAGGAGTGATCAACTCGAGGCTTTAACATAAGAAAACATTAAAGAAGAAGGCCTCATAGGGATGGAAAGATAACTCGAAATCGAGGATGATGGAATGAGATATTTCATTAACCAAGTATGGTTTCCGAAATTTAGAGAGGTCAAGGAACTAGTCCTAAATGATGCCCATAGGACTAGATGTTCCATTCATCATGGAGCAAACAAGATGTATTTGGACCTAAAGGCCCTTTATTGGTGGCCAAACATGAAGGTTGAGATTGCGACCTACGTAGGTAAATGCCTAACATGTTCCAAGGTCAAGGCATAATATGAACGACCCTCAGGATTGTTGTAGCAACCAGAGATTCCCGAGTGAAAATGGGAGCAGATTGCAATGGACTTTGTTACAAAATTACCAAATACTACTGTTGGTTACGACGCTATATGGGTAATTGTCGATACATTAACCAAGTCTTCCCACTTTATACCAATAAAAGTGATGGATAGATGGAAAAGCTGACCATGACGTACCTTAGAGAGATCATTAGGTTGCATGGAGTACCCTTGTCTAATATCTCTGATAGGGATAATAGGTTTACCTGTCGCTTCTAGCAGAGTTTACAAAATTCCCTTGGTACGTGCCTGGATATGAGTATAGCCTATCATACACAAACCGATGGCCAAAGTGAAAGGACGATCTAAACACTGGAAGACATGCTCAGATCATGTGTGATACATTCAGAAATGCACAGGATACTCACCTTCCTCTGGTTGAGTTCTAATACAACAACAACTATCACACGAGCATCAAAGCAGCACCGTTCGAAGCACGATATGGCTGAAAATTTTGATCTCCTATTTGCTGCATAGAAGTTGGTGATACCCAACTAGCCAAGAAATTTGCAGGGGATACCCTACGAATAGGACCAACGATTATCCACAAGACGACTGAAATTATAGTGCATATACGAGAGCGCATGAATGCAACACGTGACCATCAGAAGAGCTACACCGACATGAGGCGTAAACCCATCGAGTTCTAAGTCGAAGAAAGGATGATGCTCAAAGTATCTTCTTGGAAAGGAGTTATAAGGTTTGCAAAGAGGGGTAAACTAAATTTGAGGTACATAGCACCCTTCAAAATCCTGGACATGATAGGTCCAGTTGCCTATCGAATTAGGTCACCCTAAGATCTTAATAACGTGCATGACGTCTTCAATGTGTCTAATCTTAAGAAGTTCCTTTCCAATGACATGCTTATCATTCCACTTGATGAAATTCAAATTAGCCCTGAACTAAACTTCATCGAAGAGCTAGTCGAAATAATGGGTAGAGAGGTCAATTAACTTAAGCAGAGTCAGATTCCCATTGTCAAGGTATGATGGAACTTTAAGCGAGGACCAGAGTATATATGAGAACAAGAGGACCAGATGAAGGACAAGTACCCTCACTTGTTCGTAAGAATCCCAACGACAAGATAAAGTTTCATGACGAAATTTTGTAAATAGGGGAGACTGTGATAACTAAGAGGTTTTTATTACTGATCACCATTAGGAAAGAGAAGGAAAATAGACGTAATAGCTTAGTATTGTAATATTTGATTTTTGAGATAATAAAAATCAAATGTGCCATTACATTTATATATTAAAACGTCCATTAGGCTAACAAATTAGCATCCGAAAAGTTGTACCATTTTTTAGGTTGGTTAACATACTTGGATAGTACTCCTTAACATGATCTCAAGGATATAAGATTCGTAAAAATCCGACTCCGAAGGAAAGAGTTATGGATTTTATAGAAATAGAAATCAGTCGTATAATTATGTGAAACGGTACTTCGAGATTGGTTGAGTTTTGACTAAAAGTGCAAAAAGGAGTTTCGTAGTACTCCTCAAGATATAAACCATAGGAATTTTTTTTCCAAAAACGGGGTCCGTATGAAAGAGATATGATTTTTGTAAAATAATTTATTTTTACTCCCGTTAGGCGTGAAAATGAAAGTAAAAACTAGCCAAAACAACCTGAAGGAGAGTTGTAGTACCCATTGAGATCATCACATAGATATAGAGAGGGCTTAGATCGGAGCTCACATGAAGAAGTTATTATTTTTAGAAAATCTTTCCGTGCGCACGAGGTGAGCGTCTCTGCACACCGCACACATGACATCAAATTTGAGTAGATTGCAAGAGACGTGGCAGAGTGGGGGAGTGACACGTGGCAACTTTATGTGGAGCCACAATGATCATTCACGATACGCGTAGATATTTGCCCGACGTGCACCTCTAAAACTCAACTATAAATAAAGGGTTGTGCCGTTCCATCCAACACACCTTTTGAACTTCTCTTTCACTCTCTTCTCGAAGTATCTGTCCTTTAGAGCGGTCCTCCGAGTCCCAAGCCCAATTCAACCCTACATCAATGGTTTCACACGATTAGGGTGAGTTCATGACCCCTATTTAATTTTTTTAAATGTTTTACGGAGGGGGGGATACATGCTTATCAAATGGTTTTATCAAAATATATTTATGTTTATAAATATTAAATCATTTTATAAAGCTTAAAGCATTAGAATAATGTCTCTATAGATATTATGCAAAGTTGTAAGCTATGATAATATGCCTAAGAGTTATGATGCCCGATAGTCTAGGAAGAGATAATACAAAGATGTTTTAATGACCAAATCCCTTGGATAACATAGTACCTAGAAGTTATGATTGTCAAATGTAGGGATATGCACCGTACCTAACTATTACTCTACCTAAATATCCTGTTTTCAAATAACCATAATTAGGGTGTGTATATATATATATATATATATATATATATATATATATATATATATATATATATATATATATACACAAAAAATATGAGATCAAAAGTTATAATTATCAAATATAAGATAAACTATTTATATTGTGTTAGTTATAGGAAATCCCTAGGAAGGATAAAAGATAAAAGATAAATACCTAAGGTTAATGCGTTAGTGAGCTATTAATATTCATCCAAAGGCCTTGATTAAATTCGTCATTCCCTGGTACCTATAATCGTTAATATTGCGAGAGCTAGGAAGATATGTATATATCTATACAAGGTTTGACAACCCCACCTGCGATTGCTAGCTACAATCCCGAAATGATAACTTTCTTATTATTTACTATTCGACATCCGATGAAGCGTTGTGGTAGGGTAAATTATTATTCAAACAACGTCGATTGTGGAGGCTCATGGCAATACATAACAAAAACCTTAGAGACCCGAATACCATTAGAGACACCTTAGAGTGTTAGATAAAATATGTTAGGGTCATTGGATATATTACAAAGATAGTAAATTAGGATTAGTAAATATATCCTAAGAATATAATACGATAGGATCGTTAGATATCCTAAAAAGATAATAAGCTAGGGTTAATAAAATACTTTAGGAAAGATTTTTCTAAAAGAAAAATGATTCTTAAATTAATATAACAAAATAAAAGCCGCAAATTATAAAAATATGTGCACTCACCAACATTACATTGATGTTGTACAAATACATGTATTCAAAGGGAGTTGAGTGTGGAAGATTGTTGTGCCGAGGATGAGGAGGTCTTCAAGGAAGCTTGCTGGAGTTTCGTTTCATCTGTTTGTCGTTTCCAGTGATGTTAAGTTGTGTGCTTGTCTTTCAAATAATGTAATCCCAGAATAATTTATAATAAATAAAAGTAATATTTGTGATATACATTTGTGTTATGTTCTATATATATATATATATATATATATATATATATATATATATATATATATATATACGTTCACACCATCAGGCGTTTCCGCTGCCGTCCGGGGGTGTGACACATAAACGGAAAATATATTTCATGCAATAGTCAGAACCAAAAAGTGACACTCCACAATGGTAGAGTCCTCCGAAGTGAAGGAAAAAGAAGTGAATTAACTACAAATCCTTTGTGAAGAGTTATGATATCAATCTAATATGTAATCTAGATGTATATGAACACAATGATGTATATATAATCATGTTTCAATTCATATTATTTGGAAGCTGCAAAAGTACATATGTGAGAGTAATAGAGTTCAAAAGTTACAAATAACTTAAGCAACAACACTATATATAGTTCCCTCGACAGATACAAAAAAATATCAGGACTTCGACTCTTAAAGGGGAATAACAAATGTGCATGACAAAATACATATTGATATCGAAATAATGATACCTTCGATATAGAAAACAATAAAGACTTTGACTACTACTTAGACTTCAATACATCACAACATCTTCCACAATCTCCCCCTTTATGATGAATATTAAATCTTCAAACTTTAGGTAGTGTCTTTATCACCATCATCAATACTCTTCGAATCTCCATATACCAACATACAATCTTCCTAGTCTCCGCTCTATATTCATTTGAGTTCTTCTTACATCTATTGATTTGGATAAGGATGCTAGAAAGATTGTGTTTGGAATACATTTCATTAACGTCTGTGTAGAAGAAGTATTTCTTTTTTACTTCTTTCATATTCTTTCCTTGAATCACCACGCCTTTGGGTTTCATTATAATTTATCCATCTTGATAGTCTTCGATATTCAAATCCTTTTTGTAACTATTGGTTTATTTTTGAAGGCAATAGTGAACTCGAAGTCTGTTAGCCCCAAATGAGCAAAGTAACAGTCTATGAAGCTTTTAATGTGACTATACCCAATTATGTATGTTGTTTTGTCTTGAAATTGATCATTACTCATATCTCCCATAATATTCGATAGGGTAATAAGATCATTCAAGTTCATCAATGTAAAGTTTGTGATAGTGAACTCGCAAATTGAGTTATTAGCTCTGATAACATTGTATGGATAGTTTTGAATAACTCCTTAGAATATGACATCAGGAGTTATCGATACAAGTTTGATAATTTTCAGCAAGGACCAAATCTCTTCTTCTTTCTTTCCAAGCACAAAATGGAATCTTATCTTTATACTCTCATACTCCTCAATGTCTTGATAATTTCCAACAAGCTTAAACTGAGCAAAAGTAAACATTGAAGGATTGAATAGGAAGTCCAATCGATTGAACATTGAGTCTTCCATGGCATAACTTCTCTTTTTTGTTTTTTTTTTCAAATGCATCAACATCACCAATAACTATTGTCTCGATGGTTTCATAGCACCATACTTTGTTTAGATCCTCCTTATCAAGAGCAGGTGGGTCTTTTTCTCCTTGTCTCATGATGTTGTTGAGTTGTTTCATATTTCCCAATTCAAGTTCTTGCAATCTCTTTTTCTCCTCTCCAGAAGGTTCAACATGAACACTTTTACCTTTTACATTCGTTTTTGAGGTTGAAACAAATTTAACTATCGAAGATCTTGAAACTATTTCATTGACATTAAATCTATTCATCGATTGAAGCTTCGAAATATCAACTTTGACATTAGGAGTTGTTGTTGTTGTTGTTTGAACATGTTTTGAAGGAATTATAATTAGGATTTGTGTTGTGAAGACCTTTCCAACTACTTTACCTTTGTATTCATATCCATATTTCGATGAACAACCCTTATCCCCCCTTGTGACACAAGCATTGATGGGTGTGGAGCATTTGTGGGTAATTGAAGAACTAAATCCAAGATTAAAGCAAGATGTGTTTTGAAGCAGGAGTCTATCGAAGAAACAATAGTAGTAATTTGTTCTTCAGAGATCGAAGTTGTTGTTTGAACATTAAACTTCAATAATCGATCATGAAAAGAAGTAAGTGAATTCTTGTTGCCTCTAAATGTATTCTCATCATATTCTTTCTTCAACTTTATCTCTTCCTCATAATCCTTATGGAAAGCACGAATGTCTTCAATCAATGTTCTTGAAGCAGCAAGAATAACATCAACATTATGTTGAATTCCAAGGCAAAACTTATCAAGCTTCTTGACTTCCTTTGTAACCAAATCAACAAAGTCTTGAATTTCTTAGACAATAGAATCCTTTAAAGTGGTCATAATCTTCTCAAATAGCTCATGTCAATCTTGAGAAACATTTTGAACTTTCATAATATCAAACTCGTAAGAAGTCATGTTATCCGTAAGATGAATCTCAAAATGTGTAACTATATTGTTGATTAGAGTCTTCATATTTGATTCTTGAGATTTCAGGAGAAACTCAACATCTTCTCTAGTCATAGACGAAGTTGTGAAAGTTTAAGAATCATTCAGGAACTATGGAATCGTTTCAAGCTTTGAGTTAAGAATCTTGTATTTCTTCGCGAACATAATGGCATGATCTTTAATAGCTTCTCCCTCAAGATCAAATTCAAGCTCAACATACTCAATCCTTTCTTCTTCCTCAATATTTGTCATATCATGTTCTGTAGATTGAGAAGGGAATAATATAGTGATAGGTTGATTGATAATACTTTGAATGTTGGTGAATTAAGAGGTACTAATGTAGTTTAAACACTCGAAGATGGTTGTGGTGAAGATGGTGGTGGTAGAATAATCGAAGAATGAGGAACAAAAGTTAAAGGAATCTCACCCATGTAGATTGAGAATAGAATAATATAGCAATAGGTTGATTGATAATACCTTTGAATGTTGGTGAATTAAGAGGTACTGATGTAGTTTAAACACTCGAAGATGGTAGTGATGAAGATGGTGGTGGTAGAACAATCGAAGAATCAGGAACAAAAGTTGAAGGATTCTCACCTGTGTTAACATTCGAGACCTTATTAGATAAGTTCTCAATGATGATTGAATATCTACCCTCTTCCATATTAGACTTGGTAGTAGGACCTTGGGGTGTAATAACTTTTGTTGACTCAAGAACTGAAGTCGAAGACATTTCACAATTTATGATGTTTGTATCCATATTAGATGTGTGTACAGTGACATATGAGTTTCTTGTCTCCTCGACATTTGATTTGACTGAAGCATCCTTTCGTGGTGAAACAAGTCGATTCGTATGCATCATTTGATCTACATCATCCTTAGTAGTTGGAGGATGATATGTCGAAGGATGAGTTAATGCAAGACCCTCAATATTTTTTCTCATCATCTGTCTCAACATTGACTTCTTCTTCATTAAGAATGTGATTCTCTATATTTGTAGAAGTAGATTTATCTTTGACCGTTTGAGCTCAAATCTTTGTAAATCTTTTCAAACACCCATAGCCTTCCTCTCATTTTTTACCCTTAGACTTTGACTTTGTCTTCTTTGTTACTGCAACATCATCCTTAGGAACCTTTGTAATCACAACAACCTTTGGCTTCAATTTAGCTTTATTTGTAACATCAATCACAGATGGTTCTTGAGTGGTTACCTATTTTGGTTGAAACTTCACCTTCTTAGGAGTCGAAATAGGAGGTACAAGATTCAAAGACTTTCAATAGTTTATTAACACAGAAATCGACTCAGCCACCAGTTGAAGCATAACATCTGGAATTCTTCCAACAGATAGAAATACAAAACAATCATCATTAAAATGATTTGGTATTTACAAGTGATAGAACTTCACAACTTCTATACTTTGACGACTCAGGGATTCGCTAAAAATCTCGGGTAAAACCAAACGTGAGAGGAGAATCGATTCAAAGAGAGTCCAGAGATTTGTGAGAGAAAGAAGAGGGTTTGGGCTTCTATTGAAGACTTAGTGGATTAAAGGCTCAAATCATTAAGTGGTTATATCAGACTGTGGTCACGACGTGACCGATGAGGATTTCGCGGTTATTTTGTCATGTCATGCTCACGACTTGACCAGGGAGGGTTCACGTCGTGATGCCTGCAGAGTGGGTTGTCCGTGCCTGAGTTGGTGTGAATCGATTTTGAATCGGATTGAATGTGTTCTCTCGACGTGACCAAGGGCTGGTCATGATGTGAGGTTTAATGGGTGATACTGTTAGCTGTTTGCTTTTTTTTCAAGATTACTGGATTTAGGGTATAGGCTAAGGATGGACCTTGTATTTTTTAATAGGAGTGTTGTAGCATCTGTTGCGGGGCATTGAGCTGTCGTTTAGCTAATTCCGTGAGTCAAGTGGGTCTTCTCATTATACTGTGTAGGATGCTAGTTGTCTTTGTGACTCTTGCATTATGTGTTTTGGTTGGGCCAATTGGTATGCATGTTGGATTGGGTCCATTTGCAAGTTAGACTAGGTCCATTGAAATGTCCAAATAGGCTCACTTTTATGTCAGGATGGGCTCATTGATATTTTGGGATGGGCCAATTTATATGCTCGGAGATGTGGGGTTGGGCACATTATATGGGATGGACACGTTGATATGTATGGTATGCAGTATTTTGGGGAACTCCCTAAGCTTTAATTTTTCATGTACTTCCAGTTACAAAGGGAAGGGCCAGACTGGACTGCACCATATCTCCCGATGGATTTTCCGTATTGATTACTTTTGAGATACTATGATGGTTGAATAATTGTTGTTATACTAACCAATTTACTTTATGTTTTATAATTTAAGCCATTATTTTAAAAGAATATCACTACAAATCAATAATTTTATAATTACTCCTAGTAATTGCAATACACTTGTTACTATTACTAAGTACATCCACAAAGTCGCCCGTAAGATAAGGTGGCATAGCCACCTTACGCGTGAACACCACACCACAAGGAACTAAAAGTACTGTTGTGTAGCTTGACTATGATCGATGACAAGGGAGAGAGAAATAGTAACATTCTTGTGACTATTTTTTTAACGTTAGGATTAAAAAACCTATTTTGTTTAAGAAAAACTATATACTATTTACCTCTAAATAAGACCTTATTTCATATACATTTTCACACTATAATCACCAATTCTATATTTCTTAAACACACTATTTCTCATTCACCAAATATCCAAAAATGGAACAAAATCCAAACACCATAAACACTTCGCGCACCCCAAGCACACCCACTTCACCCAACGGCCCATATGTAATCAACACAACACCTCGCCAATACCTATATTTCGAATCACCTTCATGAACATACTACTACCTCAACCTCACAAACATACGTCAAAGTGGTTCTAATGAATTCGATATTTTAAGCATTGCTCTTCAACAATACAAGATCACCCATGGTGGTAGACCTTTTGGCTATCAATAAACATGACATATTATGAAAGATGGTCCAAAGTGGGTCCTTGATCTGAGTTTTCTTAGTCAATCACAATTAATTGACTCTAACAAACAAGGGAGAACTTCAAAGTCAAACGTGGGTTTTGGATTTGACCTCGATGATGATGATAACGAGGAGTCGCCAGAATTCACCTTTCAACGCCAAATCGGAAGAAACAAAGAAAATAGGGTGAAATCATCATTGGCAAGGGAAAAGTGATAAATAGTTACCAAAACAGATGTCATGCATGTCCTTTGACAAAAAATTGAGGATCATCCTATCTTTCTTAAAATAAAAACTAGAGCTCAAAAGCTCACATTTATAGGAGCAATAAATGCTTAAGGAATATAAAATTATTTGATAATATCATTAGAATGTAACAATGTATCATATTTGGTCTTAGATGGTCCCTCATTTAACCTTTTTACACCACAAGTGTCTGATGTTTAAAAAATTACGTCAATATAGTCACTTTGATAAAAGTGACGGAGGATCCAGTAAAAAAAGTTGAGTTAGCAAGTTCATTGTGTAATATTATTCTTTTTATGAATTTTAAGTATTTTCACATGTTATGTTTGTCATGAAATTTGAATGTATATGTCCATTTCCATTGAAGAGAGGAAAAAATTGTATCAAAGAAAGGCAAACAAACTTCATCAAAGAAATAGGGTTTATGTCGGTTTACCAAATGTGTAAATACCATAACTTTCTTACATGATATCCATTGTTAGAAGCATTATGTAGTGTGTAAATTTCTTTGATTTTATTGTAATTTTATATTTGTAATGTCAATGATTCAAACTCATCTAAATGTATACATTATCATATTCGGAATGTGGGAAGTTTCTATTCACCAATGTTGACTTTGTTGGGATGGATCTTCTTGAATGAATCAATTTCCTTCAAAGGTTCATGCAATAAGATTATGAGAAATTATGCTATTGTTTCTTTAATGAGTCTCTTTATTTAGGTCTTAGATATATTTAAATTGAATTGGACTATGTAATCTTCCTGGAAATTACATACACTAAGGGAGAGAAATTTTCCATGTATGTTGACCATTTTGGTGATGAATTAAAGGAATGGTTTGATGAGGACAAGTTTGAAATAGAGAGTGTGGAAGAAAATAATTCAGGGATACATGGAAAAGGGAATAAAGAAAAGGATGAATATATCTTATCAATAACCGTTTAAGATGATCTTGATTTGGATGATGTTATTTCCATGGATAAGATTAAAGAATATGTGTTTTGAGTAAGCTATATGTTGAACAAAAAACATGTTAGGGAGGAACCAAACCTTGTTATTGAGGACGAAATTGTTGATGAATCAGATCAAAGAAGTCAACCATGTGCAAGATTTGATAAGTCATGCATTGGAAAAAGCAGACACCTATACTAGAGATGAGATTTGAGAACCCCCAAAAAAATTAATCATATGTTGTGCAATTATGCAATTGTCGATTGATACCAATTGTCCTACAAAATAAAAATAGTATAAGACTCATACCTAAGTGTTTCCAAGGGGAAAGCACTTTCAGGCTTTGGGGTTCATGGATGAGTGATAAACACTCGTATTATATCTTTGAACATTAACCACAATTGTGTAAGGAAATTCAAGTAGGGTTCAACTATTATATATTCCTGGACTGGAAGTCACTACTCAAACAAGATTCTGATTAGACGAAAATTAAGAATTCGGAAGTTAAGGATAGAGATTATGAAAAAGTTTAGAATTGAGGAGAGTGTAATCTAGTGTAGGAAGGATAAGAACATATATTGACCCTCATTGAGGGTACATTAGTTGAACATTATGCTAACCTTTTGGTCCTATGGTGAGGAGATAAAAGAAAAAACCCTATATCTACTGTGAAATTAGATGCGTTACCAATTTTAGATGGTAAACGTTTTTTTAGTCAATTTTGTGTTTGTTTTGATGAGGGTAAAAAGGGTGTAGAAGGTTTATTAGTCTCAATCGTTGTTTTTTTGAAAGACATTGTGACTGGGAATTACATTTTGTTAATGGTAGGGATGCTAATAGTCAAATATTCCTTATTGTATGGGAGGTGGTGTGTGTTGAAAATAATGAAAAATGGAAGTAGCTTTTGGAATTCCTAGTTGATGATCTACAACTCCAAAGAAAAGGTGATTTGACTATAATGTCTGACCAACACAAAGTATATCATTGTTTCTCATTTAATTAAATCAATTTGGTTTTGTTATTTAATTATATAAGTTGTTAACTTCAAATACAGGTACTGTTGGAGATTGTACAAGATTTATTGCCACATGTTGAGCACATGTAATGTGCTAGAAATATAGTTACCAACTTGAAGAAAAATCAATGGAACCCACTTCCAAAAGATCTTTTGGAAAGCTGCTAAGTCAACCATTAAACTTAATTTTAAGGCACATAATTAAAGTTCAGTTGCTATACCATAGATAACATACCTAAATCATGGACAAGGATCCTAAAACATGGTTATTAGTTTTTTTTTTCAAACAATTAGATGTTGTAATTCAGTTGAAAATGGAAATATAGAGAGTTTTAATATTTTTATTATAGATGTTAGGAAAAGGCCAATCATAACAATGTTAGAGGAATTAAAGATTTGTAAGATGGAAAGGTTGTATAGGATAAATATGAAAGTTTGATTTGGGATAAGATTATATGCTTAAAAATTAGGCTCTTGTTAAATGAGTTGAAAAACAAGTACATGCATTGGAAAAATATTTCCATGTGGCTTTAATCAATTTGAAACAAGGTGTACCCACAAATCATTTAAAGTTGACCTTGAAAGGAAAATATGTACATGTAGATTATGGCAACTTAATGGATATAGGTGTGTACATTTAGTTGTTGCAGTTCATTATCTAAACAATGATGTTAAGTCATTTTTGAACCTATGTTTAGTCCTACAATGTACATGCAAAGTTATAAATACAAGATTGTTGGCATGAATGGGAGTCATATGTGGCAATAAACCTCTTACATCCCACCATTACCACCAAAAAATAAAAAGATTCATGACAAACCAACAATTAATAGGAAAAAGAATACATCAAAAATGAATGGGAGCTATAGAGTGTCAAAGAAGAGGAAGAAAATATTTTGTAGTGTGTGTAATGAAGTTGGTCATAACAAAGCAACATGTAAGAAAGTGGAACAAACCAAAAATAAGATACAAGTTAAAAGAGAAGATGTATGATGTTATTTTATTAATGATATAATTTGTTGTTATTAAGATTAACGGGGAAGTGTAGTTGCATGTATAGGACCAAAAAGTTAATGAACATGAAGGAAATTAATCAATCCTAAGTGAGATAATTCAGGTGAGATAAGACCAAGTGATTCAGGACCAAGTACAAGAACACTTAATAAACTAGGAAGCATATTAAAGAGGTTGAGGAAGTTAGAGAGGGCTGTGAAGAACAAACGTAGTAAAAAGTTATTGGTAAAAATGGAAAAGGAGATTCATAAGCCGAACCAAATAATTTGGAGTAGAACTTTAAATATATTTGCATGACAATTATGGATGCATATTTTTGTAAACTTTGATGTTGGTTAGCCAATAAGGGAAACTTTATTTTGGTGCTTTGTATGATATTAACTTATTTTCCTACTTCAATTAGGCTGTTAAGTTTTGCTGATACGAACATCAATTTTATCCTATTAAGTTTGATTGAATTTCCATGCATATAATGTATCATATTAACTTTGATTGAATTAAACATGCATACATAAGTCTATTACAATACCATGTAGAAATATTAATATGTAATATTATAATACCAAACACACATGTAGGGAATAATAAAACAATATAGACAAGTGTGAGTTCTGGTTGTGCTAGGTGTACTTTCTAGGGCACGTTGTCAACCAGAACGGTATTCTGGTCGATCTGGCCAAGGTCGAGGCAGTGATGAGATGGGAGGTTCCGATGTCTCCATCTAATATTTAGAGTTTCCTTGGTTTAGCACCTTAATATCGATGATTTATTCAGGATTTTTCCAAGATAGCGGTTCCTCTTACTCGGTTGACCAAGAAGACCGTCATTTTTTGCTGGGGGCCTGAGCGGTAGGCAACTTTTGAGACCCTAAGGCAGACATTGTGTGAGGCGTCTATTTTGACCTTGCTGGAGGGTGTTGAGTATTTCATGGTTTATTGTGATGCTTCGATCACAAGTTTGGGTGCAGTTCTAATGAAGAGGGGTCGTGTGATCGGTTACACTTCAAGGCAGCTGAAGCCTCATGAGGCGAATTATATGGCGCATGATTTAGAGTTGGGAGTTGTGGTTTTCTCCCTCAAGATTTGGTGACATTACCTCTATGGGGTCCGTTTTACTATTTACACGAATTACAAGAGACAGAGGTATCTGATTGATTAGCCAAATCTGAACATGAGGAAGCGTCGGTGGTTAGATGTGGTGAAGGATTATGATTATGACATCGTTTACCATCCGAGGAAAGCCAATGTGGTGGCGGATGTTCTTATCTACAAGGTTGTCGTGGCTCCAATCAGTGATATTTGTTTGAGGATGACCCTGATCACTCCGCTTTTGGAGCGGATTCCAGAGGCCCAGATCAAGGCTATGAAGTAAGAGCACCATAAAAGTGAGCGCATAGTGGGTTAGGTGGCTTACTTTGATTATGATAGCCAAGGGTTATTGACTCTCCATGTAACGACCAAAAAATTCCAACTAATATAAACTTTTCAAAAACAACCCGATTTCATTAAATTATTACAAAAAGGTTTTCAATACAATTTATTTAGAGTATTCCCAGAATCACATCACAACATAAACATGAGGAGCGGTACGATCACGCCTTTGACTTGCCACGGTCTCCTGAAGAACCTGAAAAACATTAAACCACAATTGTAAGCCCAAAAGCTTAGTGAGATATCCCCAAAATACCAACCACACATACGCCCTTCCGGGCTACGACCTTCCGGTCCAAATCATAATGCCTTCCGGCCCATAACATAGTGCCTTCCGGCCCATAACATAGTGCCTTCCGGCCCATATCATACATAGCATACATAACATATCAGAACACAGAACAACCATGCACTTCGGGTCTACTGTGAGACTGGTCCGCCGCACCGGCCAACAATCCACCTAGTCTACCCTCCGAATCTAGCCATATACATCGAGTCTGCAGTGTGATTGGTCCGCATGCACCGGGCCTTCAATCCACCTGGTCCACTCTCTGAGTCTACAGTATGACCGGTCCGCCCGCACTGGGCCTTCAATCGGCCTGGTCCACTCTCCGAGCCTCGGTACGTCTGGTCTGCCCTCTTGGGGCCTACAGCCTATCCGAACCGCTCGCTGGGCCTTCGGGACAACCGATCCGCCCTGGGTATCTTGGCCTACAACACAAAGCAGGACCCACCTCAACCCAACTCCAGTCCAAACAACCATGTGCACATAAACATACAATCATATAACAATTCACAGTCAACAAGCCGATCAAACAGATCACATAACATATCATCATCCTAACCAGGATACCGACCTAACCGGTCACTAGCATAGCATCACCCTACATATCAGGGAACCGACCTTAACCAGGTCTCTAACATATACCATCCTAGCTACCAGGATGCAAACATATCAAAGCAATAACATAACAACAAATACCCGGATCTTAATCCGATAAAGGGCCGGCCTTGGTGCCTTAGACCTTGTCGATATAGTGAGGATAACTCACCTCGCACTGCCGAAACTCTGAACTGAAGAGCAGATTCTCGAATCACCAACTCACCGTAAATCCCGAACTGGCCAACATAGCACAAATAAACATTAGGCCAAGCACAATACTCTTCTAAGGGTAAATTAACCATTTTACCCCTAACTCAATCCGACCCAACACTAGGTAAGCTCCCAAGCCCACCAATGGCCCAGAGTCCAGAAGTCCAAAACAAAGCCCATTATTGGCCCAATTTACTAAATTGGGCCCACCTCACCAAATGGGCCTAAACTCATGATCCATAACAACCAATGGGCCCAAGAGACTCTATCCATAATGTCCAGTCACGACCCAAAATCCAGAAACTCAATTAACAGCCCAAACCCTAAGGCCCAAAATGAAAACCCAACAGAGGGAGTACGTTAGGCGTACACGCTGATTCGCAACAGAGGATCGGGGCACTGACTCGCTACGTGGGGCGTACTCTCATGTTACGCGGGGCGTAACTTCGCTACTCATTAAGTCATTATAACCTCTTAATGGCTTAAGCTCCTAAGCCCAAACTTCAGATCTCTAGGCCAAACATGCCTAAGATTCATAAAGTCTCAACCTTTATCACTTGGGACGTCCATAAGGCTCTTAATCCAAGGTCTTAATCCATTAAGACCCACATATCTCACACAAGAAACAACCACAGCCCTTGGGACCTCATTTTTCTCACTCAAGACCTCTCCAAAGGTCTGAAAGGACAGATAATCTCGACCAACTCAAAACATGCATCAAGATGAGGACTTTTGGGACAAGAAAGATGCTAAAACTTCACAACACTTAGATCTATGCAAAATAAATGGCAAGCAAGAAGCTTTATACCTCAAATAAGCTCCAAAGGATGATATCTCTTCAGATCTACAAGCTCCAATCGTTCCTTTCCTTCTTTGACAACTTCTCCTTTCTTCTTCTAGCTTTTCTTTGCCAAAATGAGCTTTCCAAGGCCAAACACACCCAACAATGGAGGGAATACGGGTTTCTAGGGTTTCTGAGGTTAAGGGAGGGCTTAAGGAGGCTAGGGTATGCACCAACATGTTCCTTATATAGTGGTTGACCCTAAATTTAGGGTTTTAGAACTTTGAGAGTACGCTGGGCGTACTCAGCCTTGCACCCGCATCCATATACGCCTTACGCTGGGCGTAATCGCAGCTTACGCTGGGCGTACTCGGCGAGTTCCCAAACTTCATAGTTGGCCCTCCTTTCCTACTTTTCCCACAAGATGACCAAAATATCATTTCTATTAAATCTCGGGGACTCACAATTAGGTACTCTTAGGAACGGGGCGTTATAATTCTCCCCCACTTAAATTAGGGTTCGCCCTCGAAGCCTTCGGCACCTCTACTCCAGAACTTCTCCCGCCATGCACCACCTGGCATTAACCCAACCAGGTTCTTCAAGACGCAACCATCGAAACCCGAAACTCACTTGGCTCTTACGAGCTAGATATAACCCTAAACCACCGGGTTCCCGATTCGGGTCCAACTCTAACCATCTCATGCTGACCGAACAACACATTCTTCAGCCTCAGAGAAACTCCCATGAGTTATACTCTTGCAATCACATGCACATACTACACTAGCTCTAACACTCTCGGGTTAGGAAAAACCCGCCACACTAACGACATCTCCAAACATCCCCCAGGATGAATCACCACTACAAACACAATTCCTCGATCAGAATCAAACTGGAAATCCAAGACTCCCTCCCAGCATTCTTTCCAAGCCTCTTGGCTCTACCCTCACGGAAATCCTTCCGCAACCTCAGTAGACATCCCATCCGGATGTGTTTCCATACCACTGCCGCAATCATGCTACTCAAAGGCCCTAATTGGCTCACTCCAATCACAACTCTGCTCTGCTGCTTTCACTTCTGTGAACTTACACTCCCTCTCGGCACTACATTCCTCTTTCTTTCCTTACCCAGGAAATCCACTTGGCCGCCTCGTTACTACAACAAGTGCCACGGTGCTCGCCCGATGCTACACCTCTCCCTTATAGCATAACCGCTATCCATGCAACACACGTGCTCTGAATCTGCTCGCAAGGACTCTCGAGTCCATGCACCATCTCCACTAATCGAGATCAATACCCGGGGCCAGACCTTCCAATGCTAACATATCGCGACATACTCAATCCATTTCCTCGAACCGATCTATCAATACCTACAGAGTCTTCAGCATGACTGGACCGCCTTACCAGGCCTTCAGCCAATCTGGACCACTCTCAGAACCTTCAGCCAATCCGGACCGCCCTCCAGGGCCTTCAGCCTGGCTGGACCGTTCTCCGAGCCTTCAGCCTGACTGGTACGCCTACCGGCCTTCAGTCTATCCGGACTGCTCAACTAGCATTCCTCATTCCGCATTACCCCTCCGGGAAACCCTCCCATGTATACTGTTCTAGCCCTCTAGGGGTTCCAAACTCTATCTCCATCATACAAACTCGATCCCGGCCTGATCCCAGGCCCTCCACAATCAAATACCCTTGGTCTGTATTCCGCCCCGCATGCTTGTCACTTACTCATACCAGCCTACGCTCTTGGCTGACAGAACACTGCTGAATCCCAAATAGCTAAACAATCTCACATGCTCATCGATCTTCCAGAGAATTTTCCAAATTCTCCCCCACTTAGGGCACTGACTATCAACTACCGGTCACTATCATCGACCTACATCAACAACCTTACACAACACAATCACTTACACGCGAACCGCGTCCCGCAAGCGCAAACAACCTTCACCAAACACATATCAATGCTGATCGACCCAAGCTCAAAAGAACTTCAATCTGTAGCTAACCACTCCTCAGAATGCAGATGCTACCCGACATTCAGACGAACGCCACTAATAGCCCTCATGAAAGATAACCAACGAAATTCCTAACACTGATCCATAACCAAACCATAACCCTCAAAGAACAACAAATACCACACCGAAAACCACACAATAAGACTAGCAGATAAACAATACTCCACAGAATCACAAGATAAACAGGACATCAAGAAAGAAACATACCCGCGGCTGCATCCGACACTGCTCTGACCTCCTCTGCTGTAAGCTGAAAAGCACGACCCTGAGCCCTTGGGGGCTCCGCTCCACCCTGACCTCCACCCGTGATCCTCAAAGTGGTCGGTGCTGGAGCCTGCACTGGTCCTGCAGCGAGCTGTGGACGGTTGACCCTTAAATGTCCAACCTGATGACAATGATAACAAATCCTCAAATCCCGAACCGACACTGACTGCCGACAATCCCTCGCATAGTGCCCCTCCTTTCCGCACTTGCGGCATGCACCACCGGACCTACAAACTCCAGTGTGACTCCTCCCACACTTCCCACAAGTGTGGCTACTCAGATTTCCCACTCTAGAATCAACGGTCTTGGACCGTTTTGGCGCCGGCTGCGACTGCACCGGAGCCTGCCTCAGCTCATGCAACTGCAACTCAATCTCTAACTCACGCCGCCTGGCGGCCTCCTGCAACTCCAACAAAGTCTCGCACCTCTGCGTAGACACAAACTGTCTGATATCCCTCTTGAGCATGCTCAGATATCGAGACATCTGAGCCTGCTCTGAAGCGAACTCAGGGAAGAACATTGTCCTCTCAGTGAACATCCTGGTGATCTCAGTCACCGACTCCGAACCCTGCTTCAGCTCAAGGAACTCCTGAGCCAATCTCTCTCTCTCTCTCAACTCGCGGAACATAACGAGTGCTGAACATCTCTCTTAACTGATCCCATGAAACCGCAGCCCTCTGCGCATCCGAATATGACCCCGTGGTCAATCTCCACCAATCCTTCGCCCCGAGCCTCAACAGGTTCAGAGCACACCTCACCCTCTAAACAGTAGGGCATGAACACGTGAAGAAACACCCATCTACGTCCGATAACCATCTCATAGCAACAATCGGGTCCTGAACTCCATCAAAGGTGGGAGGCTTCGTATTATCGAAGTCCCGATACTGAAAACCCCGACCAGCTCCTCCCCCTGCCGCTGCTACAGCCGCTGTAGCCGCCGCGACAGCCGTCTCTGTGAGAGCTACATAGCGCTCATCAAAATACTCAACCATGGCGGTCTTGATCGACCCAAACAGTTCCGGCAACTAAGCCCGGAACAATGCAACAATCTCATCACGCAGGATCTCACGAATCCTCGCATCCAACTCGCATGTGCTCATCTGACCAATAACTTCGGGCGGTACTGACCCGCCCGGAACTCCCTCTCCTGCTCCCATCCTGACTCGGATCCACTCCCAGCATGGCTCGGAATCTCCTTACTAAAAAACACCTCAAAATCTCAGATACTTCCCACTAACCCGGGAACCAACTCTCAACCCAACCCTAGAGGTCATGGTTTCCCTTATACGCGTATGGGTCCTGTGCTTTCAGTAGTATCGGCCCATACTACCTTCCACACCTACCCATATTTGTATGAAGTACTACCACAACACCCTAGTGAAAACATGCATAACAAACGCTCAACCCTCACTACTAGAGGAACACTAGAAATCTCCCACAAGGAAACCCTAGGCTAATAGGCATCAAAATCAGGCAACATTATCATGAAATCCTGAAGATCCCTAGCCTAGCACTAGCATGCTGTTCTATCAAAGCTCAAAAACAAATATCATGTATGGTATTTTGGGGTTACTTACTGGCTCCGGCTGATCGTACCTCCGCGTCCTCCTTTACTCATTTTAAAAACCATTTTAAATTCTCTTTTTGAAAACTCTCCTTGATTTGAGACTGGAGTCACACGAGTGTTCCTCCAATTCACTCAAACCAAGGCTCTGATACCAACTTGTAACGACCGAAAAATTCCAACCAATTTAAACTTTTCAAAAACAGCCCGGTTTCATTAAATTATTACAAAAAGGTTTTCAATACAATTTATTTAGAGTATTCCCAGAATCACATCACAACATAAACATGAGGAGCGGTACTATCACGCCTTCGACTTGCCACGGTCTCCTGAAGAACCTGAAAAACATTAAACCACAACTGTAAGCCCGAAAGCTTATTGAGATATCCCTAAAATACCGACCACACATACGCCCTTCCAGGCTACGACCTTCCGGTCCAAATCATAATGCCTTCCGGCCCATATCATACATAGCATACATAACATATCAGAGCACGTTTGGTCCGCCCTCTAGGGGCCTACAGCCTATCCGGACCGCTCGTTGGGCCTTCGGGACAACCGGTTCGCCCTAGGTATCTTGGCCTACAACACAAAGCAGGACCCACCTCAACCCAACTCCAGTCCAAACAACCATGTGTACATAAACATACAATTATATAACAATTCACAGTCAATAAGCCGATCAAACAGATCACATAACATATCATCATCCTAACCAGGATACCGACCTAACCGGTCACTAGCATAGCATCACCCTACATATCAGGGAACCGACCTTAACCAGGTATCTAACATATACCATCCTAGCTACCAGGATGCAAACATATCAAAGCAATAACATAACAACAAATACCCGGATCTCAATCCGATAAAGGGCCGACCTTGGTGCCTTAGACCCTGTCGATATAGTGAGGATAACTCACCTCGCACTGCCGAAACTCTAAACTGAAGAGCAGATTCTCGAATCACCAACTCACCGCAAATCCCGAACTGGCCAACATAGCACAAATAAACATTAGGCCAAGCACAATACTCTTCTAAGGGTAAATTGACCATTTTACCCCTAACTCTATCCGACCCAACACTAGGTAAGCTCCCAAGCCCACCAATGGCCCAAAGTCCAGAAGTCCAAAACAAAGCCCATTATTGGCCCAATTTACTAAATTGGGCCCACCTCACCAAATGGGCCTAAACTAAAGATCCATAACAACCAATGGGCCCAAAAGACTTTATCCATAATGTCTAGTCATGTCCCAAAATCCAGCAACTCAATTAACAGCCCAAACCCTAAGGCCCAAAATGAAAACCCAACAGAGGGAGTACACTGGGCGTACACGCTGATTCGCAACAGAGGATCGGGGCACTGACTCGCTACGCGGGGCGTACTCTCATGTTACGCGGGGCGTAACTTCGCTACTCATTAAGTCATTATAACTTCTTAATGGCTTAAGCTCCTAAGCCCAAACTTCAGATCTCTAGGACAAAATCTCTAGGACAAACATGCCTAAGATTCATAAAGTCTCAACCTTTATCACTTGGGACGTCCATAAGGCTCTTAATCCAAGGTCTTTATCCATTAAGACCCACATATCTCACACAAGAAACAACCACAACCCTTGGGACCTCATTTTTCTCACTCAAGACCTCTCCAAAGGTCTGAAAGGACAGATAATCTCGGTCAACTCAAAACATGCATCAAGATGAGGACTTTTGGGACAAGAATGTTGCTAAAACTTCACAACACTTAGATCTATGCATAATAAATGGCAAGCAAGAAGCTTTATACCTCAAATAATCTCCAAAGGATGATATCTCTTCAGATCTACAAGCTCCAATCGTTCCTTTCCTTCTTTGACAACTTCTCTTTTCTTCTTCTAGATTTTCTTTGCCAAAATGAGCTTTCCAAGGCCAAACACACCCAACAATGGAGGGAATACGGGTTTCTAGGGTTTCTGAGGTTAAGGGAGGGCTTAAGGAGGCTAGGGTATGCACCATCATGTTCCTTATATAGTGGCTGACCCTAAATTTAGGGTTTTAGAACTCTGAGAGTACGCTGGGTGTACCTCTAGTACGCTGGGCGTACTCAGCCTTGTACCCGCGTCCATATACGCCTTACGCTGGGCGTAATCCCAGCTTACGTTGGGCGTACTCGGCGAGTTCCCAAACTTCATACTTGGCCCTCCTTTTCTACTTTTCCCACAAGATGACCAAAATATCATTTCTCTTAAATCCCAGGGACTCACAATTAGGTACTCTTAGGAACGGGGCGTTACACTCCATCAGAGAGTGTGGGTTACGTAATGGGATGGTGTGCATCAGGTTCTTATGGAGCAGGCGCACAAATCGAGGTTCTCCATTCATCTCGGGGTGACAAAGTTGTATAGAGATCTTCGTCCTGATTATTAGTGGCCCTACATGAAGAGGGATGTAGCTTGGTGTGTGGAGAGGTGCTTGACTTGCAGGAAAGTCAAGGTCGAGTATCACCGACCTCACGACAATATGCAACCGTTAAATATTCCCATTTGGAAATTGGAGGAGATTACCATGGATTTCATTATGAAGTTGTCTCGGACAGCGTGCGGAGTGGATTCATTTTGGGTCATCGTGGATCGATTGACCAAGAGTGTGCATTTTATCCCGATTCAGGAGAGTATCGTTATGGAGAAATTAATTGGGTGTCGGTTTTGGTGGTTTTAGATAGGGATGTACGGTTCACTTCCAGATTTTGGAAGAGGTTCCACGACAAGTTTGGCACTCATCTCTATTTCAGTACGACTTTCCACCTGCAGACTAATGGTAAGAGCGAGCATACTATTCAGAACTTAGAGGATATGCTTCGACGTATGTTTCGGATTTTGGTGGGAGTTAGATACGTATTTTCTATTAACGAAATTTATCGTATACCAATAGTTATCATGCCAACATTGATCGACCTCCTTTTAATATGCTCAATGGTAGGAAGTGCATGACCCCGATTTGTTGGGGTGAGGTTGATCGCCTAAATTATATCGAGAGACTAGTGGCAATTCTTTACCGGAAGATGAAAACCTTTAGGAACAAGGTTGCTGAGTTTGTGAAAGTCTAGTGGCAACATCACAAGGATTTGGAATGGATGTGGGAGCCGGAGGACGATATGAGGGAGCATTACCCAAAGTTGTTTGGGTTAGCGGACTTCGAGGACGAAGTTTGATTCAAGTGAGGGACACTTGTAACACTTAGAATATAGTAAGTTTCCTTTTAGCCCTTTAAGAAATATTGTTAATATTTTGGTCTCTGGCTAGTACGCGGGGGGTACTCTATAAGTAAGCTTAGCATACTACATCTTAGCTGATCGCGGGTTTCACCTACATACGTGGGGCGTACGTGGAGTATGCATGACGTACGTGGTGCATGGGCAAACCCTAATTTTTAGGGTTTTCACCCTATTTAAACAACTTAAACCACCCCTTGGACATTTATTGACCAACCTCCATCTCCCAATACCCTAAAAACGAAACCCGAAGTGCATTTAGTGAGATTTGAGCTTGAAAGTGAGTTTGTTGGTGTTTTGTGGTGAAGAAGAAGAATAAAAGTAACACTTGGAGGAATATTTTGAGCTTGTTGATCAAGTGTTACCTTCACATTTGCAAGCCTTTTGAGGTAAAAAGCTCTCACCTTGATGGTCATTTTTGCTCGATCTATTTATGGTGTTATTTATGCACTTTTGAGTGTTTTTGAGTTAAAGTTGAGCTTTTGATCTACTCTAGAGGCAATGGATGTTAGATCTTAGCTCCATGGAGGTCCCTTGTTCTTAAAAATGAAAACTTTATGAAATATATTGGCCCATGTAAGTGTTAAGAGATTTATTAAGATTCTTTTTGAGTGTTGGGTCCCATTAAGCCATGCATGGGTGTAAAGTCACCTACTTTACATATTAAGTCACCCTTAGGGACCAGGTTTGTGAGTTTGGAAAAAGGTCTTAACTATTTAATTGCTTAGTGATGTGGGTTGGTAGTCTGGGATGTATGTTGGGTGTACCCAGCTGGTACGCTGCGTGTACTGACCTCGGACGGAGTGCGCTAAGCATACGAATTGAGTACGCCCCGCGTACTCAGCAAATGGATCATTGGGCTCGGCGATACTCGGTGTTGGGCCATATATGGGACTTTTAAGATTGATCCTTGTTGGGCCATTAGACTTCTGATTCTGGGCTTTTGCTAGCATTTTAGGCTTCCTTGGATTTAGGCCCATGATGGTTTTTGGGCCCGATTTGGAACATTGGGCCATATTGGGCTATGGTTGCCATTTAGGATTTGTGCCTTTTGGAGTAGTTGGGTTGGGCCTTGGGTTTTGGCCAAGTAAGAAAAAGGGTAAAATGGTTTTTTTACCCTGGTTATGGGATAAGTAGCTTAGAGTCCTGGTTATGGGTCGAGATCCAATTATTAATTGGATATTATTTTGATGATGTCAGCGCGGGGATTTTCCGGACCAACAGACCTAAATTCATTTGATTGTTTCACCAGCTAGAGGTGAGTTTCCTCACCGTGTTTACCGGGTCGAAGGCACCAATGTTGGCCCAAGGCTTGTTATGTATATGATGCTAGGTGTCTG
This sequence comes from Lactuca sativa, assembly GCF_002870075.4. Lineage (NCBI taxonomy): Eukaryota > Viridiplantae > Streptophyta > Magnoliopsida > Asterales > Asteraceae > Lactuca > Lactuca sativa. The sequence continues at coordinate 176,579,168 of NC_056626.2, read as the reverse complement.
CGTGACTTTTGTATATGTATGTGTATCGGGCAGGGCCCGATGACCATTTTGTATGCTATTTATCTTTGTGATTATTGCATTTGTTATGAGTTTATCTGTTATATGTTTATATGCATACTGGGCGGGACCCGGCGACTGACAGATCTGTATATTGAGTAGGGCTCGATGATGGGCGAGGCCCATTATATATTTATTAAGTATGGTACGTGGTAGTTTGGGGAACTGACTAAGCTTTGTACTTACGGTTTTCAGTTTATGTTTTCAGGTACTTCAGGTTCGAAGGGGAAGAGTATGGGATGATTGCAGTGTATACACCACCTCGTTTTGGATTTTAAATTACTCTAATGTATTGGGATGTTAGTGATACACTTTGATTCACCATGATTTCTATGATGATGTTTTGGATAATTGTTTTATTAATTTAAAAACAAATTTTTTTAGTCATAATTTTTGGGACGTTACTGACGTGGCATGTAGCAAAGAGGTCGCATCTTCCTGCTGCTATAAAGAAGTTGTTGGAATGCATGATGGAACAGGAGAAGCCATAGCAATGGGTCTTTTTTGGTGATCATAGTTATACGAGTTATCTCGAAAATACCCCTGAGATGTTTTTTTAACTTCCTTAAATTTCTTTTTGTTTTTCGTCTCTTGTTTATCAAGTTTTTCTAAAGCCTCATATATTTAAAATGGGTAATTTGTATCTTCATCTTTCTCATTTAAAAAATCATTGCTCCCTTCTTCATTTTGAACGTGACCATCGTCTTCACCATCTTTCGTAATGGAGAAATCGCAAGAAAAAGACGGATCCCATCTAGATGCTTCTTTAACACGAATAGGAAAAAAGGTATCATCTACACTAATTTTAACCACCTCCAAGATGATATCCAATTGAGATGTCAATACACACACACGACTCTTATACACATCCTCTTCGAGATTGCCATTTAAATGAACAATATATCCCCATTTCGCCATAATCTTTTTGAGAGCCATTTTACCCCAAACACATAAAGGTAGGCCTTAAATATCAACCCAAACAATACGATCCGATGGTACAAAGTTCCTATCTAATTTTCTTTTTTCAGTGATCCAATGATTAACCACATCACTTGCCAAGAAGTTTTTGCACGCCTCTTTCGATTGAAACTCCAACATCACCTAAAGACCACCCACATATCAAAATTGAAAGTTTTTAAAGCCTTCATCATTACACATCCTGAGATTGTGTAATGTATCGTAATCTGTAGCTTTCAAAGGACAGGGTAACTTCTTATTCTCAATAATAAAATCCCCCGGTTCAATGACAATAGCCACTTCAACCGATTCCTTATTTTGGTTAACTTTAGAATTGCCTTTAAACATATTTGCAGAATTGCATCTAACCACACTTGCATAAGAACAAGGAGATTTTTCCTATTGTTTTTCAACCTATGATGGAATCTTATGCTGGGATGTATGCTTTTTATCTACCTATGGAACCGAAGCAAACATTTTATAGAAACCAAACCTTACATCACATAAATTCTTGATCATAAGATCAACGTTAAAAATGCTCGAGAATCTAACAAACCCAAATATTTTTTTCCCGGAAGTGATTTTAGAAAGAAAAACATCAACCACTTTTCCAAAACGTGAACACATTTCCCACATATCTAATGGCAAAACAAAATTTGGGAAATCCGTTACATAAAAAGATTTGATATCGGACATGTTAAGAAGTGAAACCTATTGAGCCCGTTGGATTGAGACCCACTTTTGTTATGCTTTTGTTCATACTGTTGATGTTTGTTCCAGCGCTCCCCAAATTGCCATTGTGAATTCCAATGAGGCATGACGTAGAAATCGTATTGGAGAGCAAGAAAGATGCAAACCCTATTAACGATCAGAACTTGGAAAAAAAATGAAAAGAGACCAGCAAGATGAATAGCATGAATATCAGAAATCACCCCATCCCTGTCGGCGTTTGATCCCACCGGAGAAGAAGGGCAGAGGACGGTGAAAAACGATGTCTATTCCAAAATCGCCGCATGGGATAATGTAATTGGCTTAAGGATACCTACGTACATTACTTTTTATTTTTAGTTTTTGTAATATGATTTTTATTTGGTTTAAAGAAAAATTCATTTTGTTATAGAAATATTGTGTTTTTATTAAAATTATGTATTTAAAATAAATAAAAGACAAAAATTCAAAAATGGTCCCCGTGGTTTCCGAAAATCTGAAGTTTATCCCCTAATCTTAAAAAACCTCACAGATGGTCCATGTGGTTTCAAAACTTTTAACAAATGGTCATTTTCGCTAACTCCATTAGCTTTTGGCCGTTAAGTGAAGGGCAATTCTGTTATTTCACTACTAGAGGGACCATTTATAAAGTTTTGCCTTATTAAAAAAATCATTTAATATTAAACCTCTCTCTCTCTCTCTCTCTCTCTCTCTCTCTCTCTCTCCTTTATCTCCATATTTTTTACCGAACACCATTATTCGTCCCTTTTCATTTCCTCTATAAATGTTATATATGTGATTGGAAGGCCACAACGATGACTCTATGTTTCTTTTTTATTAAGAGAAACCACTTGTTCTAAAGAGCCGATGAAGTAAAAATGCTTTAGGTAGATCCGAAAGTTACTCCAATTCTCCAGCAAGCCACATCTAAGTGTAGAAATCTGCACATCAAACCTCCAATTCGAATTTAATGAAACCAACTCCTAATAGGAAGAATATAAGGGCCTTCAAGGTACTTTAAGGGTTTCTAGATAGAGAAAGTAAGGATGAACGTTGGGTTTTAGTAAAACCTTAAATAACCAAAGTTAAAACCTGCAACTACTAGAGGAACAAGAAGTCCTTACTGGGTTCTAAAATTCATCATAAACCATCTCAAATCATGCAACAATCTTCTCAATTGAACTCATAAAACAATATTAGATACTAATTTTAGTGTGGCGGGGGAATATGTGAATTTTTTAAGAACAATGTCCTGTTTTATTTTGAGAAAATACCGGCTATAGACAAAAAAAGGGGGTAAATTTAAAAATCTAGTCACAAAAAAAAATTCGAGCTATAGATATGTATTCCGCGGAAGGCCCTCTGCGGACCTCCGCGGAGAGGGGTATTTTTGTAATTTACCTCCGTAGAGAGGGGTAATTTTGGTATTTCACATTCATCTTTTCAACAAAACCGGACCCTCCTCTTTGGTCCCCCCACTGGTCCCCCATTCCTCGTTTACGAAGACGAGTCTCCGCATCGACTCTCCACCGGCTTCTCCGACAGCACTTCGGCGACCGACGACGACGACGAAACTGGCGACCAAGATCGGCTTCTAGCAGTAGAAATGGAGGAGAATCTCCCCAATATTTTGAGCGATGGTTTAGGCTCCCGGGTAATTGTCACTTTCCCTTATTTCGATTAATGTATTATATGTTACGAAATTGTTGAAAACCGATTAGATTAAAGCGATTAAACTGAATAAATAGGAAAAAAATGCGATATGAACTGAAAAAATTGGGGGTTTAGGGTTCCGGTGGGAAGATCCATTCCGCGGTGGGGAAGATCCATTCCGCGGAGAGTTATATCAGTCCGCGGAGGACCCTCCGCGGAGTGAACCAATGCTCCACGAAATATAGAAAAGAGGCTCCGCAGAGGTGGAGGTCTATCCGCAGAGGCTTCTCCACGAAATGGCTTATAGCCTCTGCAGAATGAGCTTAAAACTGATTTTGTAATTTTTTTTATCTTTCTGTTATATGAAATTAAATTTAAATATTATGTTTTGCAGCACTAAGACCTCAATCAAAAAGCTGATTTAACTTTAAAAGGTATGGTGGGTACCATCATTAATAAGTATTTTCCGCGGCTAACACAATCACAACGATAATTATTCGAAGCTTCGTTGTTTGGAATATTTTTAGGGATGCATATCCCACATGCTGATCCGTTACTTGTGCATCTGATGATGTTGCACGAAGTAAGGACTCAAGAAGTATTTGAAATGGGGAGGCTTTTATTTGATATAGAAGGGAGGCATTTGGAATTTGGTGAAACGGAATATATTCTCATTTGTGGTCTAAAAGTTGGTCGTTATGTGGATTTACTCTACGACGAAAAAGGCCGGTCAAATTCAAGTCTTCGTGCTCGTTTGTTCCCAAACATTTCTGATGCACGTTTGCGGTTGAACGATTTGGAAGACTTCATTATGTCTCCTAAATATTTGGAAGTTGAAGATGAACTGTGATGCTTATCCAGCTAGTGTTTGTGTTAAAGAGACTCCACGGACGGGACGTAAAAACGTGCATTCCCACTGCAATATACAATCTTGCTGATAATAGAGATAATTGGAACAGGTATTACATTTAAATATTGTGTATTAATAGAATACAATAATAATAATAATAATAATAATAATAATAATAATAATAATAATAATAATAGTAATAATAATAATAATAATAATAATAATAATAATAATAATAATAATAATAATAATAATAATAATAAAAATAATAAAAAATATAATATTCATATTGCAGGTTTGCATGGGGTACGTATCTTTGGAGGTATACTTCGCGGATGATGCGTGGAATGTTTAAAAAAATAGTAGAATTTAGACAATTCAAGGAGGCCAATCTCGAATCCAAGAAAATACACAAGTATACCGTTCCTGGTTTTATGCTGCCATTTAAGGTTATTTTCTAATAAATTTAATTACTTATCATTTTTTTGTTTTTATACGATAATAACTTTCAACTTCTTTCTATAGATCTGGATTTTGGAGACGTTCCCCGAGGCAACCAAATTTTATGTACGCATCCCGACAGAATTGCCAAGGATGAGGTGTTGGAGAAGTAAACCAGCGTTATCTTGGGAGAACTGTTGTAGAATAATCAACGTGTTTGTGGTATGCTTTTTATATTAAGGATTATTTATACTTAGAAATTCCACGTATTTTCATTTTAAAGTAACAATTTGATTTTAATTTTAATTTTTTGCAGCCTAACAACCAACCTATTCAAGTGGTGGCAAATGAGACGGAGCTGATGTTGCCCTTTTATGTTCGATACGTGAATTGGACTCTTAACCATGAAGAGTCTCCTCCATCGCAACAGTCTCCTCTACCGCAACATAGTCCGGCCCGAAATAGTCCACCTGCTGTTCAGTCGCCTCCTCGTAGAAGTATATACAAGTCGGATACATGTTCGACTGAATCTGCCACAAATGCTTCTTCCTCGCAACAGCCTGAAATAGAAATGAGGGTGGTAAAGAAGAAGAAGAGTAGCACAAAGGCATTAGTGAAGCATCTACTAGGCGTCGTGGCTGAATTATCATCTAAAGTAGACCGTGTATTAGAAGAAAAAGATGAGCCAAATAAACGGTTTGTAGAGGATGAGGAGAAAGAGGAGGAAGAGGAGGAGATAATAAACGAAGATGGTGAAGAAGCAGATTGCCATGATACGCAATTCGACTATGCTGGTTTGGAGGAGAAAGCTGCGCCTACACCTACGGAGTCGTCACCAGACTTGGGTGAACATGACATAAAAATAGTGACTCCTATTGGTAGGCCGCAACGAAAGAGGGCTCCAGCATGGTATCAGCTTACTCCGTTCACAGTGGTAAAAAACTCATATCTTAAACTTGGTATTTTTAAAAAATACTACATTATTGATAATGATTAAACATGTTGATTTTTTAGGTGCAATCGACACCAAAAGTAAAGAAAATCAGCAAGACAAGGAAGAAAAAAATAGAGGAGAGTCCTAAAAAAACAAAAGAGGACATTGTCAATGCAGAGAGTAGTGACGTTCCTTCAAACAATCTCTTGTTGGACAGTATTTATACTACTAGTCCGATGAGTTTTTGGCAAGAATGGAGTTTAATTTCTCCCAAACTGATCACTAAACATAGGTTGCATATCCTCCCACTAGATATGGATTTTTGGGCGAGGTTACTTTCTGTTAGTAACAAAGGGTGGTTAGTTTCTACGATAACATTCCTTTAATTAAAATTTTAACTATTTTTTAGACAAAAATCTATATAAATAATTCTAACATTTTTATATTAAAATGTACAGCATATTGCTATATGGAGATCCCTGTTGATGGAAAGGCGGCCGACAAATGCTCGGTGGACTCTATATCCTTAAGGAATCAATTTGGAACCCGGAAAATCATATTTATTTAGGAATGTAGCAGATGGTTTTGGAGGTTGTCCTAAATGGAAGGATGTGGATACGGTTAGTTAAGTTTAATAATTATTATTTTATATATATTATTACTGAAATTACTAGTATTTAATTTATATTTTTTTGCAGGTTATATTTGTAATAAATGTTGTGCATGCCCATTCGTTTATGGCGGTTCTACATTTAGATACCTGGAAAGTAGAAATTTTTTATTCAACACGAGTTGCGGGTTACTTCTCAATGTACAACACTAATAGAGAATTCAAAAGTTTTGGAGATAGTATTATCTCAGAGTTGGATGCCATTGAGTACTGGAGCCATTTCCCCATTGGACACAGAGACAAAGCAAAGGTCGAGTTTGTTGATGTTGTAGACGCCCCACATCAAGAATATAGTCTTGAAAGAGGGGATCATGGAGTATTTGTATGCATGTTTATGGAAATGATTGTTTCTGGGGTACCAACGGCGATTTCAAGGACATGTAGAGAAGCTGCATTTCCCTACAGAAATAAGAATGGAAAATGTTAATTGGGATATTATATAAGTTGATATTAGGAACTTTGTATATATATTAATATTAAATACTTGTTTCTAGTATGTAATCGTGTCACTTCTGGTAGTATGTAATCTTGTAATTATCTTTTATATTTTTTAAACATAATTCACCAACCAATGTTACGAAACCATACATTCAAACAAAATAAACATTACAAATAACATGAATACATTACAATAGAGTCGTCTACATAAAAATAAGGTTTCTTACGACTAACAAACATTGGATAAAACATTGGAAATAAAATACTCATCTACATGAAAAAGCTTTATCTTTTACCAGATTCCAAACGTCCGTATACTCGAAATCATGTCCATCAAACTCACATAGGTAATATCCATTCACATCTTCAAGAAGTTCTTCATCATCTGCTTGAGAGCGTCGCATTTTCTTATGATTGTAGCATCGATTGAACCATGTGACCTTAAACTTTAAATCCATCCATTTACTAACAATATCAGGTTTTAGTCGTTCGTGTCCTTGCCCGACCTGATAGTTGAACAAAGCTATGAGGCGGGACCATTCATCACCTACAAGGCAATTTAGGGGAGCCACTACTGGTAGACCCTCGTAAATGGTAATCCGGCTTTGTATTAGGACCAACAACTCTGTTGGCGTCCATGGAGATGTACAATTTGTTAGAGAGGCTGCATTAGATGGATTTGTTGCATTCGAAGAACTTGGTACATTGGACGCCATTTCTTAATTGATCTACTATCAACTAAAGAATTGAATTTCGTATAGACACTACATTTAATATATATAAAAACATATGTTATACAAAGATATGTCATTAACGCGGACTGACGAGTCAGTAACGCAGACTCACAACGACTAATATATATAAAAAGTTTCTTAACGTGGACTGACGAGTCAGTAACGCAGACTTACGAGTTAATAACGCGGACTAACAACGATTAATATATATCAAAAGTTTCTTAATGCGGACTGACAATGACTAGACAAAACAGTTTTGTGGACTGACAAGACAGTAACGCAGACTAACAAGTCAGTAACGTGGACTGATCATTGGCTTTGCGAACTCACAAGTCAGTAACGCGGACTGACAACGCAGTAACGCGGACTGAGAACACAGTAACGTGGACTAACAAGTCTACATAAAACGACAAAGAACAATGTATCACTTCATCTAAGGTATTTTAGTTCATGTGCTTTGTATGTTTTACAATGGGTTCAAACCAATGGACCGCTAACGAGTATTTCCTTCTAGCTCGTGCATATATTAATGTCAAAGAGAACACCAGTTTGGAGGATAGAAAGTTTTTTGTCCAACTAATGAATACCTTCAACACTGACGCTGAAACCACCATACAAAACCATCGCAACACGCTTGATATAGCTGCAAAATGGTATGAATTGAAAACGGAAGTTGTGTTATTCAACGATCTTTATAATAAGATTGAAGATGATTGTGTCAATGATACTGAGGAAGAGATCTTGGAGGTGGCTAAAGAAGAATACAAATCCATTAGCAACGAACAAAGTTTCGAGTTTGAAGCACCTTGGAATCTTTTGAAAAATTTACCGTTTTTTTAAGTAGAACTGCATTTTGTATTGTTCTTGTATTTCTTTATTTAAATGTAATATGGTATTTATCCTTTATTTTTAAAAAAATATTTGACCAACAAATGTTACAAAACCATACATTTAAAAAACATTATCTGACAAACAACTTACGCGGACTGACAAATAAGCTACGCGTAATGACAACACATTTACGCGGACTGACTAGTAAGTTCTGCGGAATAATGTATACTAATTCCTTATAAATTGGACAACCATGACGAAAATTTACAAGGTGTCGAAAGTTGTGAAAATGAGTTCAGTCAATCAGGTATTAAGGAAAAGTTTCTCCAGCCTACCGACTTTTTTCCATAATCTGCAAAGAAGCAATCCTACCACCTTCACGTACATTACGAAGGATCAGTACAATCGTTTCCAAATTTGTTTCGTAGCATTGGGATGCGTGGTATGTAGTCCCTTATAGTAAATAAATATTTAGTTATTTCAAGTTGTTATATGCCTAATATTCTTATGTTGACTTACAGATTCGTACGTTTCTCATGTCTATGATACCAATCAAATTCGTTGGTCAAGTACCTCTAATTGGGGCGTATGTAACATCCATGTACATTGTTGTTGCTTTAGTTGGAAATCATGAACCCCTTCTCATAGCGTTTGCCTTGGGAACCATAAATTGTGACAATTCATGGTTATGGTTCATGAGGAGGCTTAAAGACTGTTTAGGTGACAATACAAAATTTGGTTTCATAAGCCATATGTCTGATTCTATAGACTTTGCAGTCCACAGAGTCTACCCTGATTCATATCATGGCTATTGTTGTAAAAATATAGCCGAGAAAATACGCGCTTCCATCGGAAGCAATACAGTCATAGAACAGTTGTTCTGGAAGACGTGTAAAGCGTATAATTTATCTCAATTTTATGCATGTTTGAACAATTTAAAAAATGAGGTAAATGGGAATGATCTTCATTGGCTTGACAATATTCCCATTGCAAAATGGGTACGGGCTTGTTTTCCAAGAGTACGTTTCAATGTTAAATTCATTGACATTCCCGATGTTGTCAATTGGTTTAAAACAAACTCGCATGAGTTTCCAATAACAACAGTCATTGAAATGGTTCATGACTCAATGCAAGCAGTGTATCTTCGACGTGCTGCGTTTGGAGGTAATTATAAGTTATGACATCATTAAAATGGTGAATTGATATGTTTATTATACGTTATGGCATTATAATTTTTTTTATTGATTCAGTTGATTTCACAGGGGATTTCCATAATCTTCTAACCCCTTATGCACTTAAGGTGATTCATAAAAGATTTATCCACTCGGATGGTTGTAGGATTACGCATATTTTTGGCGATAGATATGAAGTGACTAAGTATTCAACAACCGAATATGTACAATTAGACCGTGGTATTTGTAGTTGCGGTAAATGGCAAAAATGCGGTATACCTTGTGAGCATGCTATAGCTTCACTACATAGACTCGAATTGGCAGAAATCCATCAAATGGTAAATTTAAAGTTAAGTACAGCGGTGTATCGAAATGCTTATCAAACTGAGATGGTCAATCATATTCCAACCCTTAGGCATTGGGAAAAACCAGTCGAAAGTGTTGTGGTCTTACCTCCACGCCAATTCAATTGAACTTTATTGTATGGATCACAACGAATATTAGTTTGTATTCAGTTCTATGTTAACCGTACTTGTAATGGTTTGTTGGCGTTCTTTACTTTTTAATAAAAAATGTTTACCTTTAAATAAATAATTGTATTCTCATAATTGTAATATGTATGCATGACAACGACTAGACAAAAAACTATGCGAACTGACAAACGCAGTAACGTGGACTGACAAAAACCTCTACGGACTGACAACAACTATCTACGGAGTGGAAGGGAGTATATATAGTCATGGATGGTCGTCGGTTTTTCGTATAGAGTTATAATTTTTTTTTAAGTTTATAATGACTTCTTCTTCATCTTTGTATATTTGCTCGTGCAACGAAGTTGATTGTTTCTATTGTGATCCGATCGACCCTTTTCTTGCACCATCACCAAATTTAAGAGAGCCATATATGAGGGAGGATACTTTGCAACAACTATAATGGGTTGAAGAACAACAAAAAAAGATAAAGACTCGTCTCGGGCTCTCACTGAATGTCGTGACCTCATTGAGGTGGAGTGCAAAGATGTTGAGGAAAGGATGAGGATTACAAAAAAAAATCAAAGATCATGAGGAATGGATAAAAAAACTAAGAATAATCTCAAACTGTCTGAAAAATGGCTTGCTGACAAGGATGCAGAAATGATAGAACTTGGTAGGCAAAAGGACCGTATGGAAGATAAAATAAGAATAAGGGACGACTACATAACAATGGAGAAAGAAAATTATCCTTTGCAATTCCCTTAAGTTAATTACCGTTGTTGTACGTTTACTATATGTTTCTAGTTTGTTGAATGTATTAACTTCGAGTATTAGTTATTATTCTACTAGTAATTATGCAGTAATATAATCATAATATTACCCATCATCTTTAAAATAAACACACCAGCTCAAAGTAGACAAATTAATGTCCTCTAAAACAAAACATAATTAATTATAAATACAACATCAATCATTCAAATCAAACGTTGAACAATAGTCTTCTCTCTGCGTCCCACTTGTCCAACGTGTCTCTTGTGTCCCGTGCGTCTCTAGCGTCTCCTGAGTCCCTTCTGTCCCTTTCCCTTTTCCTTTTGTGTTACTACCTGATGCCGTACTAGTTTTTCTAGCCTTTTTTTGTTTCTTTGGGACCAATGTCGGACAAGTCGCTGCATTATGTGTTGTACTATCACATCTACTACACCTTCTTATTATAGGTTCCTCACCTTGTGACGGAATACGATTTCTGTTTCTCGGTCTACCAGCTTGACGTGTATCCATTATCAGGGGTTTCACAACCATCATGTCAGCAGGAATCTCCCAATCACACGGTTCTGGAAGGGGGTAAACCGGCTCCTCATACGTACTTTGGTATGTTTCCATTTTGTAAGCATCTATGGCCAGATGTCCGAAGTTAGTTTTTTTCAAGTGCTTCAAGACCATTATCACATGACCACAAGGCAACCCAGTTCCTTCCTAATATTTCCATGTACAAGTCTCTTGCCTCAGATCAACTATACCACCATGTTTGAAATCATGAACTTCATAAAGTGCATCTGAAACACCAGAAATGGACCATCCTGTCATACGCTCTTCATTTTTACTAACTACTTTTTCAGCCCACTCGGTTAGCACTGTTGAACGTTTCCCTATAAAGAATATATATATAATTAACTAATTATTCGACCTAATTAAAGTCAAAATAAAATTCATACCTCCTTCGATGCGACGCTTGTAACACCATTCCTGTGAAAGACGTCGGAAGAACTCAAGAAGGGGTATTATAGGCATCTTCCTTGCATCTACAGATAAAGCATTCATGGACTTAACACTGTTCGAGGTCATGTAATCGTAACGTTTCGACGGCGAATATGCTCTAGTCCATTTAGCACGGGGAATTTCACTTAGATACGTTGCTACTTGCGGCCTAGTAGAACTAAATCTATACCACAATTTTTCAAAAACATTTCATTTGTAAGCTTTCACAAGCCTCCAAAACAACACTTTTGTTTTATCATTTTTCCCAAACTTGTGTACTATGTTTCCTAGTATATGAAAAGCACACAAGCCATGATGAGCATGTGGAAAAGCATTTTCAATACTAACGCGAATTGCATCGGCCCTATCAGTTACAAAAGTCAATTCTTGACAATCACCAACACATTCAAACAACTTTTCAAGAAACCATGTCCACGTAAGACCACTCTCTTTTTTGCATATTCCGTGCGCAAGGGGCAGTATCTGGTTGTTCCCATCCATAGCTACTGCATGCAATATGGTTCCCTTAAAAGCTCCCTTCAAATGGGCACCATCCATAATTATAACATTACGACAAAAACTTTTGAACGCTCGTATCTGCAATATATAAAAATGGAACACATAAACACTCTATAATTTGTTTACAAAAAATATATATTAAATAACAACAAGCTTTTTGTATTTACCGTGCTCCCAATGGCATAAAAACAACACTCGAAACAATCTTCAGAATCTGTTTGAATATACGCAACTGTACCGGGATTATGCCTCTTCAAATTGTGAAAATAAATATGAAGTTTGGCAAAACATTCTTCACAGGATCCCAACAACAGTTCCATAGCATATTGTTTTGCACGCCAAGCTTGTTTGTAATCTACGTTGATTTCCAGCAAAGCATTCAAATCCCTTGATATTTCATTAGGCCTCCAAACCTTGGAACGAGTTTTTCCAATAATCTCATGCAATATTGTACCCATGACTTTTTTTATTGGCATGCTTATGATTAGGGTGTATCTGTAATGACGAACATGTGTGCACGTTGTTGAAAGTCTTGATTTCAAATTCATCAGTGGGATCAAGGCGTTTTGCATACAAACGCCAACTATAGTTCTCAATTTCACAATATACCTCATAACGATTTTTGTTAGAATGTTTGGTCATAAATTGAAACTTTTCTCTTGTTGCTTTAAGACTCAAAGAAAAAAAAATTAGTTGTTGTTTGTTGTCATATGTTTGACGAACAAACATATCATCATTTGGACCTAAACTGTGAAATGGTCCGGGTTTAACAATAGGATAAGGACAATCAGGTATGGGAGGCATACCGTAAAATATCTCTGAAGCTTTTTTCCCGTGTGTGAACTCATCTTCTGACCATCCTTCATTTGACTCTTCACCGTCTGAGAAAGTTTTGTCAGTCAGTCTTCCAAACTCATATAAATTTTTTTCTTCAACCGTATTCAGTGCCACAGTTTCTTCTTCTGGACAATCTTCAACATTATCTGATACAATGTTTTCAACATTGTATGGTACAACTTTCTCAGCCGCTTCTGCCTGTTCGACCAATCCCTAAAACACCTCTAAATACAAATGCACAATCTCCTTCGTTTCAGAAATTACATTTCTGAGTTGATGAACATCTGCTTCATCTAAAATATTCATCACATACCCATGAACCGGGTGTTGAAATGACAATGATATATTACTATTGAACACCTTAGCCTTACTTTGACTAAATCAAACAATATTCGACAATCAAAATTAGGCGGAAGCAGTAAACCCAAGTTGTTTAACTTTGGTCTAACATAGGTGTTAATCCCATTACTTATCTGCCAAAAACCTCCAGTACATAAAATAACAAAACTCATATTTGGTTTAGTAAATCAAATGAAAACGAACTAATCTATCGACCAAAATGAAACAAACATATGAAAAAGAAACTTTTGTATCAAAAAACTCTTCAAAATCCGCTCCAACCACCCATTCTGCAGAGGCATTACTCTCTCCGCGGAGCTCCGCGTCGACCTTTCTGCGGAATGAGTTATGACTTCCAAACTGCTTCCTCCGCGGAAGCATTACTCTCTCCGTGGAGCTCCGCGTCGACCTCTCCGCGGGGTATTTACGAGATCTAATCAGCTCTCTCCGCGGAGCTTATATTGAATCCGTAGAGACCCATTCCGTGGAGCATGATTAAAAAGGCTAGCAACCTATTTTTCGACCACTTCGCAGAGATGACATCATTCCGCGGAGGGTCCTCCGCAGAATGCATGTCTATAGCTGGAATTTTTTTTTGTGTCTAAATTTTTAAATTTCCCCCCTTTTTTTGTCTACATCCGGTATTTTCTCTTTTATTTTCCCCTGATTGGTGAAGATCAGTGCCTAATTGTTGAAGGATCAACTCCGTTTATTACTAAAAAACTGGCAAACCTTTTTAATGGATCGGCCCTCGTATAAATAAAAGCAATCGAGCATCGTTGACCCCTCCATCAAAATACCTCGACAATTTATAGGTTTAGATCCACAGATCTTTCATGGCTTCTCGAAAATCATCATGGCTTCTTGACCAACTTCCGAAGCTCTGCCCAATTACCAGATCCACAGATCTCTCCATGCTTAAAGAAAGATTCGAACCCACCAAGAACAACCCTAAATGAGTCTTCGATCTACCTAGGATTGATATCTTCGTTTCAACTACAGATGCTGAAAGAACCACCTCTCGTCACTTCAAATACCATCCTTTCAATTTTAGCAGTTGATTAACCGGTTGATAAGGTTGTCTGTTTCGAGCATGCGATTGCATTTTCCGACGAATTGTGCTTTACGGTTTTAGCCCACCTCGTGCCACTGGACATCATGGATGGTTCAGTGGGAAGATGATCAAATTTTCATTGAGAAAAATGAAGAAGAAAAAATCCGATGATGATACCGAGATGATCTTGCCGATTATAGATGATTAGAACAACAACGAAGAAGATGATGAACTCAAACAGACCTTGATTTCAAAACGCTTTGGAGATTCCACCTATTTGATCGACTGGATTGTTGTTGTTGAATTTGGAGGAAGATTGGTTCATGAATTACAAGGAAAAGGCAACCATGGGAGACCTTCAGGGTCTCTTGCAGTCACGAACTCGGAAATCGAGCAACCATTGAAGAAGCAAATAAGGTTGTGACCTGTTTCTATGAAGATAAAATGGAATGAGGGTAAACAGGTTAAGTGTGTGTATGTGTGTGTGAGAGAGAGAGGGGTTTAATATAAAATAATTATTTTTTTTAGTAAGACAAAACTTCATAAACGGTCTTCCTTCACTTAACGGCCAAAAAGCTAACGGAGTTAGCGAAAAAATATATTTATTAAAAGTTTTGAAACCATATGGACATTCTATGAGGTTTTTTAAGATTAGAGACTAACTTCAGATTTCCAGAAATCACAGGGACCATTTTTGAAGTAATGGTATTTGGTAAGATTAATAATGGGGTTAGCTAAAAAGACATTCCATTTTACCTTATAGACACCTTTAATTTTGAAATATTTTTATTGGTTTAAATTACATTGTTTTTGAAAAAATTGATTATAAATAGTTAACTTAATAAGGTAGAATAATGGTATTTGGTAAGATTAATAATGATATACCGTCGTATTTTGTGATATTTTGTGAATAAGGATGTAATATTCGTATGGTCGAATTGTAGTATTCATATAGCCATGAGTATTTGTGTTATCGACGATAGATGTTCCTTTCCAACGGATATATTTAAGATACAATTTTCTGGGGGAACCAAAGGTCTTTTTATTTTGGCTTTTGAAATTCCCCTTCAACACGCGTAGTCAGCCTATAAATACTACATAGTTCCTTCGTCTGGAATTACTACTGCTCCTTTCTTCTCTGTTTTGTTGTAGAAAATAAACCGTCGTTAATCCAAGACATATAATGAAGATCAAAAATCTGTAATAAGCAAGGTATGCAATTTATTTATTTTATGACTTGATCTTAAACTGGACAGAGGCAATCTATTTAATGTTCTTTCACAGATTGCTGTTTATAATTAACAAAATTAGCTCTTGGGTTTGAGAACTTGATATCATTTATTTAAAGATTGATACATGCATTATTATATTGAGTTTGCAGATACTAACAAAGTTTCTTGGAAGGCATGGCTCTACGTAATCCGTTTCTCATGACTTTTTATCATGGAGATAATATTGAATTTGTGAATGGAGCAGTGAAGGGTGACGATTCAACTTCAAGTTTTACGATTCCAGTATTCCATAAAATACAGTATAAAGAATTTGTTGAACTGATTTACAAACACTCTGAGATTGACAGCCGGATATGTACGTTGAAAATCACCATGCATTTTAAACAATGTGGGAAACATAAGACTCAGCCTATTATGAATGATGAGACTTTAGAGTCGTTGTATTCCTTAGCCAAGAAAGATCCAAGTTTTTGCGCTGAAGTTCACGTTGAGGAGGTAGCTATTCCATTCGATGAAGTGATGGATACATGGTCTTACCATGAACTCTGTAGTTTTTATTTTTAGAACGTTCCAAGATTATGCGTTGAAATATTGGAATGTGTTGACTTTGTTTTTGAAGATGATTGATGCCTGAAATGTGTACCTTCGTTATTTCTTGAATGTTTGTAGTAGTTCTGTATTACTTAATTATTTACAATCAAATATTTGCAATCACAAAGAAATATCATATTTTGGAACTGGCAACACAATAAGGTGGACCTCTTCAAAGCAAAGACCGATGGCCAATATTCATAAATTATTACAACACGTAAATATGTAAATGTCTTTCACATTTGGTCGCATTCTACAGTTAAAGTGTTTCTTAAAAAATAATAGATAAAAAGAAAAGAAAAAAGAAACACCCCATCACATCCTCTTATCTTTTTTTTTTTTTTACTATTTTACTTTCCTCTTACTATTTTGCGAGGAGGTTAGGCGAGTCACGATTCCCTAGCGAGGGCCAGTCCTTCGGGCCTAAGAAAAAAATAGCTAGCATTTTTCATTTTTCATTACTCAAAGAAAACATTTGTTTTCATTAAGTATTTTGTGTTGAAGAGTTGAAGTTGTATAAGCACTCATTCGTTTTCATTATGTGTTTTGTGTGAAGAGTTGTAAATGCTAATTGGTTGGGAATAGGCTTTCGATGACGCGACAACAAATTTTCTTGAAATAAACATATGTTGCTTTAAGGGTTATAAGATCAGCGTCGGAAAAAACACACATTAATTTGCTAGGTAAAAAGCCACACATGCCAAATGTTTGTGTGTTGGCTTTGTGTACCATGTGCTTATCCAAAATACACCAAAGCAATATAAGTCACGTAAATAGCATTATCCAACGTCCACTACAAAAATAACATATATTAGTGTCGACACCTCGCTATTGTTCTCTGGTCACTATCGTATTTAGGGGTGTTTGTTTGGATGGATCGGTTCGATCCGATCCAATTAAATAAATCAAAATTGATTTCGGTTTTCAAAATATGGATCCGAATTGTCCAAACTAAATTCAAATCCAATTCGATACAATCCAATTACAATTCAATTGAATCGGTTTTTATAATTCGGTTTTCAAATGATATATAATTATAATATTATCCAATTTTTATAGAAGAAGCAAAAACAATTTATTTAGTTGTAATTTCTAATTTATAAACAACTACTAAGATGATATATCATAATTTAATATTTAATAAATAAAACACTTTTGAGAGAAAATGCATATTAATTTCTTTTATTAGGTGAAACTTTTCGAACTTTTTTGAAAAAAAAATAATTTATATAATTAATAAATAATTATAGATATATTAAAAATAAATAAATAATAAATTGTTATTCGGTTATTTTGGACTATTCGGTTCTTATTTTATAAACCAAACCAATCCAAAATCCAAAATAATAATTCGTTTTTTGTGAAATCCAATCCAAAAATCCGAATATCCGAACAAAATAGTCAAATCCAAATTGTCCAGTTGGATAATTCGGTTTTATCCAAATGATGAACAACCCTAATCGTATTGATGTTAAAGCATTGTTGCCACTAAAGGCGTCGCCATTAATTGTATTTTCTATTTTTCTTTTTTTAGTATTTAACATTAAATTAGAAAAAAAGTGTAGAAAGTATAAAAAATGCTACATAACGAAAACTAGTTTGAAACATTAAAATTTAATAATATATAAGGCATCCATTCTAAAATATTAATCTCAACATCCGGTCAAAAATACCCGTCTAAACATAGTGCAAGATATCCAAAATGCTAGTCTAAAATACTAACCCGAACAAAATACTCACAAATCATAAAGTAGCTACTCGTCATCATCGCTTCCCTCGTTTCCTCCGGTTTCATTTCATGGTGGCAACAATCAAAACCATTCTTCAAGTATCGTACTACATTATGGGTCTTTTAGCATTGTCTGAAGAATGCCCAACTACAAAGAAAACAGCACAATCTTTTAAGTTCAACCAACAACTTGCGAAAATATAAGCACAATACAAAAATATATTACCAACATATAATTATAGCATTCTACTTTATAAATTAAGGTCACGATGACTATAGTATTCTACATTTTTTTTTTTTTTTACATTTCTTCATTATAGCATTGTACTTTCTAAATACACTTAAACATAGATCCTACACATATTGCATTTACATTATAACATTGTACTTTTGTTTTCATTATTTCGTTCTAACATTGTACTATAACTAATCTTACAAATATATAAGAAAAGTACAAAATATATTAACAACACATAATTATATCATTATACTTCAGAAATTAAGGTCATGATGATTAGAGCATCCTACCTTTTTTTTCATTTTTCCATTATAGCATTGTATTTTCTAAATACACTTAAACGTACATCTTACACATATTTATACATTATAGTATTATACTTTTTTTCATTTTCCATTATAGCATTGTGATATACTAGATTAACAATTATCAAACTACAAAAATACCAGCATATCAAACTATAACCAAACTACGAAATACCAATATATCAAACTATAATCAAACTAGCAATTACCAACATATGAACCATTACCAAACTAACAATTACCAACATATCAAACTATAACCAATATATATATATATATATATATATATATATATATATATATATATATATATATATATGGGATTTTGAAATTAAATAGTCTTGTTACCCGTGATTTTGGTGGTGGTTGTGTTAATGGTTGTTTCTGATCGTAGATTGACACAAACATAGAAGGTTTATGACCAATTCCTCAATATGGCCACGTCGAGCACCTAAAATTTTTTCAAAACATTTTATGTCATCTACTCTTAGACCGCTCGCTTCAGAAGAAACTTGAATATGTTGATTGATCTCTTGGAGTGAAGTATTATGTATTTTCAAAAAAAAAATATTAACATCATTATATATATATATATATATATATATATATATATATATATATATATATATATCCTAATAAATGAAGATGATTTTGCCAACTGTCATCTTCTCATTAAATTTGCCACATGTAACTTTGTAAATTTTTTGATTAAATTTAAATCCACATATCATTTTGTGGTTTTTTGAATTAAATCAATTAATATGCCACATAATACTAAATTTATATATGTAAAGTATTAAATATATTTAGTGTGATAATAAATGCAAAGAATCTTAAAAAATATATAAGATATATTAAAATACATTTAATATGATAATAAATTTAATGAATATGACAAAACAATCATTGATATTATGGATGATTTTCTTAATAGTGATTCTATTTATTCATTAGTTGAATATGTCTATTTATTTTGAAATTTTATTTTAAAAAAGTCTTAATATTTAAACTTCGATATATTTTTTTAATCAACCCGTGTAATACACGGGTTTCACACCTTGTGTGTGTGTATATATATATATATATATATATATATATATATATATATATATATATATATATATATATATATATATATATATATATATATATATATATATGAAATTATAAATTAACGAGTTACATATTGCTACTCAAGTATTGGACTACTAAATACCCCTTGACATATGGTATTAGCCTTGCGAAATGCTTCGAGTCTTGTGATGTCCTATTTACCATTAAACATTAGATTAATTATATTTTAAATAAACAATTAAATATATCATAACTTACTTCTTTGAAACAAGCATTGTTATACAAGTACGACCCCACACTATTTACAATTTGTTGTTGTGCATGGACTCCTTTGTTTGCCGTTAAATGCTTTATAAATTTTGGCATTTGGAAATGTTCAACTGTTTGCTCCCAATTTTCACGTGATATACCCTCGGCGTGGGCTAGTGCCCATAGGATATATGCAAGCCCTCTAACACTCTCAAAATAACTATGCGCTTTATTTTCTGGTCTCTATACCGTTTTTGTAGAGACGCATCAATGCTTCGTGACAACTGAGCACGCTGGGGATCTAAGTTAACCATATCCAAATTAAACTATCTATACAAATACAAAAAGTTTAGTTAATTAAATACTAATAAAAAATAAACTTAAAATATTATCATATAAATATTTTACCTTCAGATACATGACTGTGACATTCCTTAAAGTGGTGGAAACATTGTCCCAAACAGATACGCTAAAAGGGATGTTTTACCACATATATTTTCCAATCTCATGGGTAAAAATATCGGTGCGTGTACTGATTGGGGAAAATATGAGCTATGTGTTGAAATCCAAATCCACATGCTTTCACTTATTTTTCCGTAACAGCTTTGAGAGTTGGATTTTTTGGGATAATCCTATTCTTTTTTTTTTTTTTGGTAGCTTAGTTGAAAAATATAATTAAAAATACTAGTCATGATAGTTTGTAATAAATGAATAGATACACTGAAAGGGATGTTTTTCCACATATATTGTCCAATCTTATGGGTAAACATATCGCCACATGTCCCGATAGGGGAAAATGTGAGCTCTGTGTCGAAATCCAAATCCACATGCTTTCCCTTGTTTTTCGTAACAACTTTGAGAGTTGGATGTTTTTGGATAATCCTATTCTTTTTTTGGTAGCTTAGTTGAAAAATATAATTAAAAATATCAGTCATGACAGTTTGTAATAAATGAATTAAAATAGCTAATAAATATATATCATAATAAGACTTACCACCCTCTTCGTGTTGTTCACAACCAAAGCCTACTGGAGGTGGTGGATCCTTGACTCCATCACCTCCATGTAGGGATGAAATTTAGAACCGGAAAACCGGACCGGAACCGGAACCGTTAGAACCGGAATATATAGAACCAGTTCCGGTTCTAGGTTTAAAAATTGTCTTTATCCGGGTTCCGGGTAATTCGGGTTTGGGTCCATCGGGTCCGGGTAAACCGGGTCTAAAAACCGGAAGCGGTGAACCGGAACCACTTTTAGGCCCGAAACCGGTTTTTGTGAAATGTTTAAAAGATGCATATCTCATTCGTTTGAACTCCGATTGACATGAGGTTTTTTCCAACATGTAGTTTAGAGTTTGTACATGATTTTAGATTATAAATTTGCCATTTTTAGTGTTATATTCATTGACTTACAGTCCCCCAAAGTCGAGATATCAAAGCTGGAAGTTTATAGTTTTTCAGTTTTTTTGTATTCGGTGAAAGTTTTAAAACATGCATATCTCTTTTGTTTGAAGTCGGATTGATATGTGGTTTTTTCCAACTTGTAGTTTACATTTTGTAAATGATTTTAGACTAGAATTTTGTCATTTTTTGGTTTAATATTCACTGATTTACAGTCCTCCGAAGTCGGGATATCAAAACTGAAAATTTTTAGTTTTTCAGCTATTTTTTTTTGTACTTTGTATTCTGTGAAAATGTTAACACAAGCATATCTCGTTGGTGTAAAGTCGGATTGACATGTGGTTTTTTCCAGAGTGTATTTAAGAGTTTGAACATGATTTTTTACTATACTTTTGTTAATTTTGGTTTCATATTCAATGAGTAACAGTCCCCCAAAGTCGGGATATCAATATAAAAATTTTCAATGTTCAACCCATTAAGTAGTAAGTAATTACCAAAAAAATCTAGGTTTTCCAGTTCTAAACCCACTTTATCCGGTTCCAACCTACCCACTTTGATGTTTCCGGGTTTTCCGGTTCTAGACCCACTTTACCCGGTATCGTACCCGGAACCGAACCAGAACCGGTTCCTATATACTGGTCCGGTTTCCGGTTCTAAAAAATCTCGTTAACCGGTTCCGGGTTTTCCGGGTCCGGATCCATCCGGTCCGGGTTTAGACTCACTTTCATCCCTACCTCCATGTCCTAAGCCGAACACATCGGCCATCATGTAAAAAAGTATCATCCAACTTAACCATATATAGTCTGCAAAATTATAAGATGTACAATATAGAAACACAATATAAATAAAATTTAGCCCGCAAAATTATAATATATACAATATAGAAACACAATCTGAATAAAAGTTAAAATTTGAATTTGGAATTTAAATGAAGTTTCTACAACAAAAAACATACACATGTAAGTTTTCCGTTACATATGATTTTTTTAATCAGACTCTCCCCCATATACTTCAATGTCTTCTTCAATACCCTAATTAGAATCATCACCATAATAATTAGTCTCTTCCTTGGAAATATTAGCGACTCTACCCGTTAGTGGAGGTACTTCAATCTCGTCCTCATCATCATAATCAACATTATTTTGAGTTACATCGACAATGTCTTGAAATTATTGTGAGAAGTTGACAAAAAGTCTAGCATTGGATGAAGAGTTGTTTTGAACTTAATCCACATTGTGAACATTTCCGATGCCCACATTGCCGATATTTTGGACAGAGTCACTATAAGCATTTTGGACATGAGCATTGTTGGATGGTAGATCCCAAATACATTGATGATTAACATGCTCGATGACACATTGTTTTGGTTTCTTCGAGATGGCTCGCGGATGTAGAGCACTTGTTTGGGTTGCGAAGCATATATGAGTTGATCACCTTGGTACGCTTTGCATTCTGTGTTGATACTTGTGAAATCATCATCAAGAATATCTCCCGTATCAAACCACTTCCACTGAAATATTATAGTCGGATAATCATATGGATATTGCACCTCTAGAATCTCTTTTAAATAGCCATAATATTTCTTTCCATTCTTACCCACCACGAGAACCCCAAAATTTTGCATTGTTCATTGTGCATCACGACTAAGTACATAAACTTAACACCATTGACTATGCACATAATGTAAGTATAAACATTCATTTGTGAACCCATTGAAAGGGATGACAACTCTTTGTGGAATTTTGAAGAGTTTTCTTTTTTCCATCTGAAAAAGTTATTAAACGTAAATTAGTGTGTTATGTATTCCTGATTCGTTATATTGATCAATCATATTTGTTTGTTAATTAGTATTACCTTTTCATGAAACCAATTAGGAAATTCGGTCTTTTCATTACTTTCAGGATGTTCAATTTTGAATTTTCTATGTTTATGACACACACACACACACATATATATATATATATATATATAATGAATGAAAAAAGGTAACATTAGATAACGAAAGATACAGATAATAACACTTACTTGATGTATTGTTTCACGTCTTCATAAATATTCAATATAAACCATTATGTATTACGTTTTTCCCTTAAATCAATATGTTTGATTTGCGTTGCGTTTGCCGGTTGACACTTAGACTCAAACATCTAAAATTTTGACAACATAACCTTCAGCTATATAACCATCTGACCTCACCTTATTTTTGACATAGTTTTTTAGTTTTTTCATATACCACTTTCTTATGGATGTTGGATCCAAACCCATATGGAAATTTAACATCTCTTATAAATTGACAAAATATTTTGCGGTTGGGTTTCTTGAATGAGTATCTTGTCGATGGATTATTAACTTGTTACCTTTTTTTGCAACCAATCATTACACATGATATTCAAATTTCTCAAGTAATCTTGTGCATTTGTTGTGGCTTTACTCTTGTCATTCATCATAGAAGTACTCAAAACACTCTCACCTACATTTTTCTCGACATACGTCAAATCTATGTTGTGCTTCAGCTGTAGAGAAGACCAATACTCTAGTTTGAAAAATATGCTACGTTTCGACTAGTTCATCTTGAATCCTTTTCGGCCCATCGTTTCACTGACAATCCTAGGATGTTTACCTGGTGGACGAAGTACTAGACGACCTAGTCTCTCTTATATGGCTTCATTAGTAAAGTGTATCGGAGCAGGTCTTGTATCGTGTTGCTCGTTAAATTCCAAACTCGTCCTTAATGGATCATTGGCATCTAAGAACCGAAGATGACCGACATATACGACTTTATTTGTTAAGAGGTACGAGGACGTGTCTTCATTGCATGCCGGACATTCTTTGTACCCCTACCTACTCCACCTGATAAATTACTATAATTTGGAAAGTCGTTTATTGTTCATAACAACATTACTTTCATCGTGAAGAATGTGTTTGTTGTTTTGTCCTTAATACGTACGTCTGAATGCCACAAAAACTTTATCTCTTCTACTAACATCCTAAGGAAAAAATCCATGTCCTTTTTAGGTGATTTAGGGTCGTGAATCAACAAGGCCAACATGAATGATGACTATTTCATACAAAGACATAGTGGTAGATTATATGTGGTGAGTACCGCATCAGCTGTAAGACCTAGGCATATGTTTCAAGGTTTACTCGAAAAGTCAGTGTAATCTACGTTAATATATTTTTTTTCAAATAGTCTCCATCAATGGGATGACGCATCACACCCTCTTCTGATCGTCTGTTACTATACTGTAACTCCCATAGATTCGGACTAGACAAATAAGCGATATAATGACTTTCGAATAGAAGATTATTTAGGATAAATAATCTTAATTAAAGTTATAGTGTATATGAAAAGGATTCCATACATATAAAGAACTATGAAATCTAACTTCGTATAAAGAAGTTATGCTTCTTCGAAGTTTCACGATTAAATTGACACGACTCTCGTATCGTAAAAAGTGAAATTTTGAAAAATTACTGTTTAGCCTAAGTGATCTAAATGAAAGTCATAGTAGTCATAAAACCAAGAATGTGCATATATAGAAATCCCAAATCTGTCTTGATATGAGTAAGGAATGATTTTCGAAGTTTCAGCGCAACTGTGTTAACACATAAATCGAATTTTAGATCGATCGATTTTTAGTGGAATCAATCTAAATGAGAATTGAAGATCTCTTAATAAGGAGTCCAACGATATAAAGATATCCAAAAAACGGAGTCCATATGTAAAATTTATGAATTTTACATGATCGTTAACAATCTAATCTTTCTAGACTATTAAATTTAAGACCGGCTAAGAATTAGCCAACATAGTCTAAATGAAAGTTGTAGTATTCAGAAATACCTGTGTGGATATACAGAATGTTGAAAACGGGCTACATATGGCCGATATATGGATTTTTGAAGTTCCAACTCATACTTATGCCCCTACCATGTTGCTCTAGCCATCGTATGCCATGTGTCAGCGTCTGAGAGGGCCGACCAGGCTAGGGCACGACACGCATAATGAAAAACGAGCCTATAAATACTTCAAGCCTCTCATTTGATTTCCACACCAACCCAAACATCCTCACTCAAGTTTCTCTCAACCTTAGCCCCCATTTTACCTTAGTTTTAAGTAACTGGCGAAGACATGAGCTCCCTGAGAGCCCGACAACTAGTAGCTTTCAGGTCGGAGTTTTTACAGCACATTTTCCGAACTTTTGTTAGGAAAATCTATGTAAGTTAAGTTGCACTTATATTGCTTTCAATGTAACTTATATCTATAGTCATAATCGTTATTATGATCCTATAAATAAGATTTATCAGTAATTCCAAGTTATTATATTAATTGATCTACTTATGGGATGATATCTAGGCTGGATTTAGTGAGGTGTTTAAAGTGGGATTTCCAAACTGTATGCTCTATATACCAAAATGACCCTACTTCCGATATGATCCTACCAGTTTGCTCCATACTTGATAAATCTTGATGTAGACATTGGGATTATTGAGGAATCTAGACTATCACTAATTTCCAGGAATATAAGACTAAGACTTAGTGATATTTGTACCTAGGTCACGTCAGATGAAAATATAAAGTTGTAAGGCGAAATTCTGCCCAAATTCTGAGGCATCCACGTTTCTCAAGTGAGTGTATATCCCCTTTCATGAACATAATTTTAATAAGAGTTTTATTTAAAGTCTTAAATATCTATAGAAGAGTTTATATGTGAGCTATATGCTTATTTCATGGAATATGTGTTAAAAACGTATTTAGCGATATACGATATGCGAACCAGATATGGTTCTATATGTGATAAGATATATATCTAATATTTCATGATAATAATAATATAAGTATCATTAGAGAGAATGATTAAGGTTTATTAATACCTAAATACTCTGCGTTAATTATACACCAAAGTAGGATAGTGTTGCCTAAGGAGAGTTGGTACTAAGAGTTGAGCATTGTAGTCTTACTGAGAGATAATATAAGACATGCAAAGGAGGACAAAGTTTAATTAACATGGATACTAGGTAGCATCTTCTTATAAGTACGTGTGAGACATTAGCAGGGTGCAGAACTTTGACATTCTTGATCCGAGAGTATGGATTAGATTAGCCATTCCTGATTTGAGAGTATGAATTAGATTCGGTCATTCATTCTTGATCCGAGAGTATAGATTAGATTTAGTCATTCATTCATGATTCGAGAGTATGGATTAGATATAGTCAATTATTATCGGTCCAAGAGTATGGATCGGCTATAGTTATTCATTCCTGGTCGAAGAGTACGGATTATAATCATTTATTACTGATCTGAGAGTATGGATTAGGTATAGTTATTCATTGCTGATCTGAGAGTATGGATTAGATATACTCATTTACTACCGATCCAAGAGTATGGATCAGGTATAGTTATCCATTCGTAATCCAAGATGTATGGATTAGGTATAGTCATTTATTCCTGATCCGAGAGTATGGATTAGGTAAAGTTATTCATTTTTGCATCCGGGAGTGTGGATTAGGTCATTATAAAGGATCAATATGTGAGGATCGATGGGATGGGGTGGGTTAATTATATGAGATGTATTTGTGTTAATGATCTTGCATATTTTAAGATATATATATATATATATATATATATATATATATATATATATATATATATATATATATATTATTTAAACATTGTCATATTAAAAACCCTATGTACTTACAAGATTTTCCAACCTGACCCACTTAATTTCTTTGTATCAGAGGTAGCGGTACAAAGGTACATGAATAATGAGAGATTTAAGGAGATATAGACTGTTAGTCTAAGATACTATAAAGCTTGTTTATGCTTATGTTTTGTATTAGTTATGACATCCCAAGTTTTAATAAATCACTGGAAAATATTTATGCAAAAATACTTTTTATGGGACAAATTCTGCATTTATAAGTAAACTCTATTTTAAATAACCATAAACAACAAGTTTAAATGGCCGTAAAAATGGGGATGTCACAGTTGGTATCAAAGCATTAGTTTAAGAGAACTAGGAATTTAGAGGAATTATAGACTTAAAATTAGAATGCTAAGCGATGATCGTGAGATGTGTGTCTATTATATTTTAGATAGTATAACTGAATTGACACAATCACTAGCTTAGCTTAGGATAAGATGCCTAATTTGCTCTTGTGTGATAAATGATTTGTATTATAGCATACCTTAGGTTACGTATCTAAATTGCTATTACATGATTAGATCTAAGGTTTGTTACCAACCTTGATTATGAAATTTTATGTGTTCATATTTCTAAACGTTTAATTATGGTATTAGAACCGACATGTAACTTTTTGGAGTGATAAGGAGAATTATGCGTCTAAACCTTCCTTATTTATATTCTCCTCTCAATACACTGACCGAATGCTTTGGTGCATAGAACTTAACGACGGGGAAATGTAGTGGATTGGGAAAAATGGAAATCGTCAGCCTGAGCCTTGTATGATTGAGCGTGCACCTGAGGTAGTGCCAGTATATGTACCCCTCACGGTAGCAGGAGTTCGAGCAATAATTCAGTCCATGTTAGCTGAATAAAGGGAGGAGACGAGACAACTAATCCAGGAGAATGGAAGAGAACCTACTACACCTTTTGTGCAATTTGAGCTAAATAAGGATCAGTCACAGGAAGGAAACTATAACCGAACCGTTATTCAAGTTGAACCCCGATTGGTTAGAGGAAACAATCCGGGCGGAGGGATTGGAAAAGATGGATGCAAGTACAAGGACGTCATGGCTTCCAAGCCGTCAAGTATTTCTGGGAGTCCCACACCGGTGGAAGTTATGGACTGGATCTACGAGATGGAGATTTTTGAGAGTTGTAACTGTAGCAACAGACCGAGGACTTATTATGAGTTTTTGTTAAAAATAGTGTGGTTTTGAAATTGGTTGGTAGAAATACAATAGTTTTTATTTCTTTTGTAGAAATGGGTCTATTTGTTTGGGCCCCACAGGTTGATTCGTCCATTTCTTATTTTAAACTTGAGCAAACATTTGAATGTTACATTTTAGTCCTTTAAGTTAAATCATTATTTTGTGTTAGCTTTTATTAACAAAAAATTTAGTTTTTACTCCTATTATTAAAAATATATAACTAAATTGTAAAGTCTTAAAATTTAAGACTAAAAATTTCTTTTAATAAAACATTACTTAAAGCAAAATCATCAAACCAAAACAGAATCAGTGTATTAATTTCCAAAACACATGTTCGTTTGTAACATCTCAAAAATACAGGCCAAAAAATTCATTTTTAAATACATCATTACAAAACCAACAGTGTAATAAAACATTTGTAATATCATGTCATGTCAAAACCAAAGTAGAAATAAGCAAACATGTTATCATAAAACAATATCAGAGTGTAATCCCAAAGATCTCATGTGCGGAAAACCATAGTGTGATGCGCTGCGATCAAGTCGGCTCCTTTTCCTTTAAACACGAAGTACCTGAAACCAAAACTAAAAACTATAAGCACGAAGCTTAGTGAGTTCCCCCATCATACCACATACCATACAATCACATACATACATACTGTCGGGCAATTCTGGGGTGCCCGACCTACCCGGTACGGCCATTCTAGGGTGCCGACCTACCCGTGTCAAGCCGTTATGGGGTGCTGACTACCCATGTCAAGCCATTCTGGGGTGCTGACTACCCATCGGTCCTAACAACCGATCCCCAGGGACTATTTCACCCCCTACTATTGCTATCACATATATCATAACATAACATATTATCAGACATATATGGGGTGTCCGATCTACCCTTCGGTCCTAACGACCGTACTTGGGGACTATTCCCCTCCTACTACCACTATCACATATAACATATCATGACAGCATATAAACATATCATCACATACCGTCAGACATATCTAGGGTGTCTGACCTACCCTTCGGTCCTAACAACCGAACTCTACTACTATCATATATACATATCATGCCAGCATATAACATATAAGGTAGTAACAAACCTAAATGATATCACAAAGACAATCATCTAACATACAACTCCTACTGGTGGGCCGGCATTGTGGCCGTAGACCCACCACTACTGGAAGGCAACTGACCTCACACTGCTGAAGTCCCGAAGACACAATCCCACACTTGTTGAAGTCCCACAGACTCGACCCCAGCTGCTGGCTGGCAGATTCCCAAACCGTTAACACCAAAATAACACCCAATTAATAATTGGGTCCCAATACATAACCAATAGTACATTATTTGGATAATTACTACATTACCCCAAGCTTGGCTTATTTAAGCCCAAGGCCCAATCCATAGGCCCAAAGTCAATTAGGAATCAAAGCCCAACGCATGGCCCAATTTTCCAAATTGAGCCTAGGCCTATACATGGTCTCATTCTAAGGCCCAACATCATATACTCATTAAGGCCCAAACCTTGGCCCATCTATGGCCCAATTTTCCAAATTGGGCCCAAGCCCCTTACATGGGCCTTACCCTAGGCCCATTAAATTACTTTAGACCATTTGCTTGATCTTGGATAGTCCATTTAATAACCCAAATCATCAAGGCCCAATAGAAAGGCCCAACAATAAACCCAAGTGAAATTAGGGTTTCACATAAAATGATGATTAGGGTTAAGTTTCCTACTTAACCCATTAAGGGCTTAATCCATTAAGTCCATTATCGCTTATATTAGTGTTTGCCAAAGTTTATTATTTAAGGGTGCGTTTGATACCATCTGACTCGGTTTGAGTCAGCTAATTGGGCTGACCCGGTCAGACCTTAGATGTTTGATGGTGTGCTTTCTCGGAAAGATATCTGACTCAACAGTCTTACCCGGTCAGCCTTGTAACATATGCTGACTGGGAATAAAGACAATCTTGCCCCTTAATTCTTTCTTCCATCGTTCCATTCTCAAGACCTAAAAAAAAAACGCCGACAGCTCCAAGTCGTTTCCATCTAGCAGTGGCGTCGCTCCTCCATCTCGATCGCATCTTGCAAGTCGTTGCCTGCCATCACCTCGGTCGCTGCCATCTTGCCACCGTGTAGCCACCATCTCGCCGGCCAACAAGAGCTCGCCATCTCCGATTGATATTTCGATTTCTTGTCATTCAATCACTGCAATTCATCACAAACAGGTAAGAGTATTATCCTTTTATGTATAATCTATAATTTCAGAATCCGATTTGGGGTTTGGGAACACTAATTTTGGGTTTGGGATCGATCAATCTGTTCTTATCTTTTATGCAATTGATTGTCTATATCCCTTCATATAAAGCATGGATGCAGTAGATATGTTCCATATACAACATTATTTGTAATCAATTTCATTGATTTAAGTGGGTCCAGATTTGTTTACATTCTCTTTTTTTTGAAGTGTTATTTGTAATCAATTTCATGGACGAATTTTCTTTTGAATTTGGAACTGTTATTTGCTAGAATATTACATCCTCTTTTTTTTCCTGTTGCTGGGGATGTTTATTACTGCCACTACAAGGTAGTAGTGGCATTGCTGTTAGATTGAGCTTTTATTTGCCATTATATACATATTGTTTGCTTTGTTTTTGTGTTTTTTGGTGAAATAAAAGAAAAAAATATATTGTCTTTAAAATACTTGAGCTTGAGAAGGTGTACAAATATCATAATTACCATGCCTATTTCAATTCTTGGGAGTTTCTTGTTTTATGGAATCAACATGATTGTCTAGCTTCATAGCATTTCCAATCTCATTACGAATCCTATGCACTGTTATAATACATAATAGACATATCACAATTCCACAGATTTTATGCTTTTATTGGTACAAAATAATTTTTTTATATTTAAAATTGTTTTTGATCATGATAAATTTTATGATAAATCATTTTAACTATTAACGTTTTAGGATGTTGGTTTGGAACGAGAATGAGGACAAAACTTTTCTTGATGCATGTATCCATGAACTAAGCACTAATGGTCGTGAGGGTTCCGGACTTAAGACAAGTTCATGGAAGACAATACGCGAAAAATTGATAAACGAACACGGTAAAGAGGTTGATCAGAAGCAAATGAGAAATCACTTTGACTACTACAAATCAAAGTATGTTGCTTGGATGAAACTCAAAAACAAAACCGGCAATATATATGATCCTATAAAAAATAAATTTAATTTGACCGATGAACAATGGAAAGAAGAGGGGAAGGTAATATTTTTATAATAAATACTATTATGATTATTTTCATAACATATCCTAATATTTATAAAAATTGTAAACAGTTGAACAAGTTCGTGTTGTCATTGAAAACTAAACCTCTATTGTTCCCTGATCTTTGCACCCAACTATTCGAAGGGTTGACCTCAACCGGCTTTCAAAGTTGGGAGCCATCTTCTACATTCCCTCGTCCAGTAGAAGAGTTTAGTGCCCATGATTTTGATGATGATGTTCAAATGGAAACCTCAACACAACACGTAGGTGCAAGTCAAGAATCTTCAAGGCGTTCAAAAAATATGGAAGTTGGTGGAAAAAAAAAAAGAGTTGGTGGAAAAAAAGAGACGCAAGGGATTTAGAAGTTGAGGATGAGATTGTCAAGCTTGCAAGGTCATTGGTGGAAAAAAACGAAAGAATTGAAAAAAGTGAAATGGATAAGGATGTTGATGCATGTATGGAGAAATTGAACAAAATGGAATGGGGAGAAGAAGATGAAAGACACAAAACCGCTCTTTTGTTATTTGGTGAAAGTGCCGATGTTAGGAAAGTTTGGTTACGACTTTCGCATACTAGTTGTGAGTCGTGGGTGATGGGTGCGGGTAGGAAGTATGGTTATCTTTGATGATATTTACTAGTTTTTTTGTTGCATGACTTTTTGTTACTTGCATGACATTTAGATGCTATGTTTGATGACTTTTTTGGATGTTATTTTGGATGATGTGTACTAGTTTTTGTTAATTTTGGATCCTATGTTTGATGACTTTTGTTACTTTGGATGATGTTTAGATATTGAATATGACTTTTGTTATTTACTAGTTTTTTGTTATATGACTTTTGTTACTTTGGAAAGTTTGGTTACAAACATGTTACCTAATTGTTTGTAACAGGTCAAGTATGGTTTCTGATGGTGAAGTTATAGCTTTTCTTTTACTTGTGTTTTATTGGTTGAGGTCAAACCGGCGCAGGCTAATTAGAATCCATACAATTAGAGATAACGATTCAAGCGGGTATGCGTATACGCAAGATTTGATGTACGGAGACCCTACACAATGTTTCGATATGATGCGTCTTACACAAGATGCATTTGCTTTATTATGCAACCACTTTACCCAAAAAAACTGGTTGCAAGCTAGTAGGACAATAAGCATTGAAGAGAAGATGGCTGTATTCTTACATGTTATAGGACATAATGAACGTTTTCGCGCGGTTAAGGGAAGATTTCATCACTCCACACAAACGATTCATCAATGTTTTCACGAGGTCCTAACAGCAATGATGTATTTTGCAAAAGAAATTATAGTACCAACAACTCCTAATCCAACAAGACATAACTCGGAACGACATAGACGGTTAAAAAATATTTTTTCCGGAGCAATAGGTGCATTAGATGGAACTCTTGTACATGCGGTTGTACCTGTTGATCAACAAACTCGTTATAAAGGAAGAGGAAAAGGAGAATGTTTTCAAAATGTAATAGGAATTTGTGATTTTGATATGATATTCACCTTTGTTTGGGCTGGATGGGAGGGTATAGCACATGATTCAAGAGTTTTGAAAGAAGTTGCATTTAATTCGACTTCTGGATTTCCATTTCCTCCACCAGGTTTATAATCTTTATATAATTTTTATTATCTATCTTCTTTATATAATGTGTCATTATATAATATGTGTCACATTCATTTGCAGATAAATATTACCTTTGTGATGCCGCATATACAAACACTCGTGGATTTATGGCTCCATACCGCAATACTAGGTATTGGTTAGCCGATTTTCGAAGAGGCAGACCTTTAACTAGAGAAGAAAGGTTCAATTATGCTCCTACGCAACTTAGAAATGTTATTGAGCGTGCTTATGGTGTATTGAAAGCGAGATTCCCAATCTTAAAACAAATGGCTCCTTATCCTTTTACAGTGCAAAGAGACATAGTCATTGCTTGTGTTGCGGTCCATAATTTTATAAAGGAAATACAATATAGAAGATGACTTGTTTAGAAATTTTGAGGAGGACACTATGGTTACTCCTGACGTCCAAGGTGGAGGAATTGATAGAGAAAACATACAAGGCATAGAATGGGGTCCAGAAGCCGTTGAACATATGCGTGTTTTGCGTGATCAGATTGCAAATCGACTACTTTCACCTACTTTACATTAAATTATTATGTTATTTTAAATTTCATTATGTTTTATTTGGATATTAAATGATTTATGTTTAATTTACATTTTGTATGACATTTTTTATTTGTGTGTAATTTACATTTTGTATGACAATATGTATGTTTTATAATTATTCAGCAACTTAATCCATCGCTATATATAACAGCAGGGTAAAATAGTCATTTTTCATCACTCAGCACATTCAGTCAGATGTACAATCAAACAACAGGATTTCTTACTCAGTCAGGATTTCTTACTCAGACAGACCTTTCCCAGTCAGCACTTTCTCAGTCAGCAACTATCAAACGGGGCCTTAATATCTCCAGTTATTAAATAATTCTTGTGTGTGACCCGAATAATTCTTAAAATTAGGGTTTTAATGGCATTAGGGTTTTCCAATCCAAATATTAGCCCATTTATCAATTTGTTGGCCTTTTATGTCAATTAGGGCTTTATTGGGCCTATCAAGCCCACTAAAATATTATTAAGTCCATTAGGGTTTTATTGGGTCCATTAGAGTCCATTAAGCTTTATTGGGCCCATTAGAGCTCCTTTGAGCCCATTAGGGTTTCACTAAGCCCATTAGGGCTTCTTTGGGCCCATTAGGGTTTCTAGCTCCCCAAACGAATCAATCACAAGAGGCAAAACGCACCGCCACCCGACACGGCGGGCGGTGGCGGCAGCCACCACCTCACGGTGGTGGTTATGGTTTCTTTCTCGTTATTCCATTTCCTTTTACAATTTACAATGAAATACCAAAGCGCACACACACCCTAACTAATGTAAACACACATACATGGCGGTGTATGGTGGCAGTGGCAGCCCTAGACTTTTCGACCAAAATAGATCACACACAACACACCCACACTCTTTCCTTTCTTGCAAACGGGTCCAGCCACCCTCCTGGTGGCGGTTGGCGACGGTATAAGTACAAAACGGCGGCAATAGAAGATGGAGGTGGGACCGTTGTGGGTGTGGTGACGATATAGCCATCGGAGGACGTCATCGAAAGGAATAGTCGCGACATCCGGCGACAACATCGTCTTCAACGGAAGCAGAATCTACCTACGATCCCATACCCAGTCTTCGACGGCTCTCCATCGGCCGCCCACGACGTCACCAACAACGGCTGTGTCGTCTAGATGGCAATGCAGCGGTGACAATCGGCTGGAACTCGCCGGTCACTCTTGATCGAAACAACAAATAACGGTGGCAAGAAGCGGCGAAGCGAGTTGTAGCAGCAGCAGCGGACGGTTCCGTCGGTCGGGAAACGAGTTTGAAGGGGTGGCGGCGGCTGGTTGGTTAACAACTCTCACCGACGGCAATGGCTTCGACTGGAGACGACGGGGATTTTGGCGGCCACAGAATCGGTGGAGATGGGCGGCGCGACGCCGAGGAGGGTGAAAGAGGGTGTACATGAAGTTGGCGACTGAACAAATGAGGCTAGGGTTAGGGTTACCGAGGGTGACGGGTTTATATACCCCGATCCCCATAACTTCTTTTCATAATTTCAAGTTTAGCCCCTCCATCCAGAAATCATTACAATATAAATCCCATATTTACCTTTTAAACCCTGCCCTTCAATTCTCTTTCCAAAGAGATCCAAAACTTACATTTTAGCCCTCCCTTCCATGATTCCTTACGAAATAACACCCCTAATTTACAGTATTACCCCTAAGCCTCTAAAATCCTTTCAAATGAAGTCCCAAAAGTTAATATTTAGTCCCCACCCTCATTAATACTTACGAATTGGGTCCGGAACTTACTCTTTTAACCCTCGACTTCTAAAATGGTGACGATTAGCTCTTCGAGACCATCCTTTTATACATAATTATTTATTTTAGAGCTACGAGTCCTTCATTTATTTATTTATTTATTTAATAAATAAACGGGTGTTACATCGTTATCAGAGTAAAACATTCCCATGCTGTCTAATCTATGGTGTGTGCCATGCGATCACCCCGATCTCTTCTCTCCGCTACCGGAAGTACCTGAAACCAAAACTGAAAACCGTAAGCACGAAGCTTAGTGAGTTCCCCACCCTACCACATACCATGCATAACCACATACTGCACATACTGGGCCACGCCTGCTATCCCGGGCCTCGCCCCCAACCTCGGGCCTCGCCCGCTACAACGACCCCACCGCTCCAGGCCCCGCTTGGCTTCGAGCCCCGCTCGGATACAGATCTGTTTCACTTAGGCCTCGCCTGTCACAGGGCCTCGTCCGCTAACATATAATAGCACATAAACATATCACAACACATAAGCTAAACACATACTAACAGATCCTGCCTAAAGGCCTCGCCTATCCTGGGCCTCGCCCTTATCCTACTACTGATGAGTCATGGAACCCCGTCCATGCCCCTACTGATAGTGAGATACGGGCCCAACCCACACTCACTCTTTCCTAACTTGGGCCTCGCCCCTGATTGGTTGCTAATGAGATGTGGAACACCATCCACACTCTGTTATTAGTGAGATACGGAACCTCGCCCACACTCACCTCCCTACCAGGCACATACAAGTATAACACAGATAACAAGTATAAACTATCGCATAAACCATTCCTTGGGCACCCGCCCGCTATCACTGGACCTCGTCTTGAATATCATACTATCATACTCTGCCTAGGGCTAACCCCTAGGTCTTCTACTCATAGCTACATGGGCCGGCATTGTGGCCGTAGACCCATTCACACAAAGGGAAACTCATCTGCACTGGCTGAACTCGATGACGATCCCACTAGCTGCTGACCGGCAACTCTCCGAACTCCTGCTCCACTAGCTCCCCGAGCTAACAATATCAATGCAACACTTAGTCTAACTGACCCCCGACAGTCAACTAAGTCAACTCTGGTCAAAGTCAAAGTCCTGGTCAAAGTCAACCTCCCAAGGCAACCCTACTCGCCGAGTCTGCCTACCGACTCGCCGAGTTCATAAGCTCAGAGTCCTTCCATTCGCGACTCGACTCGCCGATTCAGTCCATGACTCGCCGAGTCTACCGATTTCCGAGTCCTGACCTGTCCAACTCACCAAGTTTCCACTCGACTCACTGGTTTGAGTCTCAACTCGAAGGGTTTGGGGTTTCGCGACCTGACTCGCCGAGTCCAAGAACAGACTCGCCGAGTCCAAGACAACCTTCAACAGACTCGCCGAGTTGTTCTTCAAACTCGCCGAGTTCCTGCCCAACTTCATCTGACTCGACGAGTTGTTCATCCCACTCGTCGGGTTCCTCCTAATCTTCATGCTACTCGCCGAGTCCACTCAAAGGACTCGCGGAGTCCATTCAGATCTACATACATGCAGAGGACTTTTGAGTCATGCATGGACTCCAAACTGTAGATCTACCCTTCCCAAGCCTATTCCTCACGTAAAGTTGCAAAATTTACGTGTAGAGAAGGGGATCTAGGCTAAATACACCATAAACTAGGGTTTAAGGCAAGGAGGCTCCAAAATCAACTCAATGGCAGATACTTTATGCTTCACAAGGCCACAATATGCCTAGATCCGAAGTAGCAACTTCAGATCTGGCTTCTAACTCAAATGGATAACTAATCATGGCCAAAAAGCCCCAAAACTCACAATTATAATAGATCTAAAGAAGGGAAACGACTTAATACCTTCAATACCTCAGAAAGGTTCCCCAAACTTCAGATCTAAGGTCAATCCTTGAAGCTTCAATGATTCCCCTCTTTCTTCTTCCTTCAAATCACCCAAAAATGGCTTGGAAGCTTGAATGCACAACAATGGAGACTTAGGGTTCGTATTCTGTATAAGGGAGGCTCTAAGGAACCCTAATGGAGAGAATAAGGAGTTTAAATAGCCCCCAAAGTCCCGGATTTAGGGTTTTCCTCGTACAGACCAGACTCGCCAAGTCTCCTTGGCCGACTCACCGAGTCGGTCACTTACTCCTCGACCAGGATCCCGCTCGGACTCGCCGAGTTCCTCCTTGGACTCGTCGAGTCGTCCCTTAAGCTTAGGGTTTCCTTTCCTTTCTTGGCCTTCCTGACTTTGGGTGTTACATAAATTTTAATTAATATTTTGAATAACTTATAGGGTTAATATAGAACTTATAAATACCTATGAATAAATTTCAATATTTAATATATTACATTTATTTGATCGATTTTTTTTACAATTAATAAATATATGAATATTTTTGTTATTTTTTGAAAACTCCGAAATATCTATTCATAATAGCATACTTGCAAAAGTCTGTTAAAAGTCATTTTCACTATTCATGAAAACTCAAAGAAAGCAAATGACTGAATTGTCTGATCAATTCATTTTTTGTATTATAAATTTCTATTTTATCAATAGCTTTTTTCATCCATTTCAACATATTGAATTCTTCTCTTCTTCATTTCTTTATCCTTCCTTCATTTGAGGTACGTCTTTTGTTTTACGATTTATTGGTGTTGTTATATGTTGGTGTATTTATTAGTATGAGATCTAGATCGTCCGTTTATGAGTAATTTGTACTGGGGTGGTAATATTGTATATGAAAATGGTTTCGTAAAGGGTGATCAATCAACTTTGACCACTTCAAATGTTGTTAGGCATAAACTGCAATATGAAGAATTTAAGGATTTAGTTTATGCACACGTTAGAGTCGAAAAACAACATATAAGTTGAATATCTCATTATGTTACGAGTTCGGTGGAAAATTTAATATTTCACAAATCATAAGTGACTCAAGTCTAGATGTGATGTATTATTTGGCCGATAATGATGAAAATTACTAGGCACAAGTTATTATCGTAGTAGAAAAAAATTGCTCAAGAACAAATAATGCCTCCTAGTTTAACCAGTTATGTAGATCTTCTACGTAATTTTGAAGTGTTAGAGCCCAATCCCTCTGATGTAGCATTTCTGTTACCCAATGATGATAGATTTGAAGTAGAAAATGACTTTGGATTTGATGAAGCCAATTCACAATATAGTGAAGATACTAATACTGAGTTATTCAATAATGTTGTGGAAGATTCTGATGATGACGATGTTTGTGAAACTCGGGTTATGAGCTTTATGAATGATGTTGGAGATGTAGGCGACGATGATATAACCAATTTAGAAGACAACATTCATATAGATGTTTGGAAGGAACCAGAAAACAAAATAAGGTTAGGAATGCAATTTGAAAGTAAGGTACAAGTCAAGAAAGCAGTAACACTTTGGTCGATCAACCACAATAGAGAGTTTAAAGTGTACGAAAGTAAAAGTAACTTATGGGTAGCAAAGTGTAAGACTCTAGGCGATGAAGGAGAAAGCTCAATTACTATGAACTAAACACCACGTTGTAATGTTGTACCACTTTCTCACGTTGATTATTGGTTAGAGTCAGATTAGAAGATTTAAGCAGATTACTCAAAACTCTCTGTTCATCAAGGTCGGAGACGTTCAAACCGTTTTCGTAATGAGATGGACATTCGCCACCTCGACGAACCTCGCAAATATGGACTATGCCACCAACCTGGTCATAATCGAACAAATTGTTCAAATTCTCAACCAAGATACAATGTCATGTGAAGTATGTACTTTTATTAATTTATGTTTAAATGTGTGCTTAATTTGTAATGTTGAAAAATGTTTATTTAGTAATGTAATGTCATATTTAAATGCTTTTGTAATTTCCTAACAATATAATATATTAAATATTGGTGTTTATTTGAAGGTGTTGAATAGATTTATTTAAAATGTAGTTTCCTAAAAATAATATATGAACATATTTTTAAATAAAGTAATTAATATATAATATATAATTTGAATAAAATAATTAATGTATAATATATAATAAGGTTAAAAGTAGAGTTTTTAAAAATAAGGGTAAATTACACCATTCGTCCCTTATGCATGTGTCCAAAAGCATGTTTAGTCCCTATTTTCAAATTTTAACTCGAACCGTCCCTCGTTTGGTTAAATATTGCACATGTCATTCCTCATTAGTTTAAATTTGCATGCTTTATCCCTTGTGAGACATGAAATGACTATTCTACCCTTTTTTAATTATTTTTTCATTTATTTTATTTTTCTTACAATTATTTGTAAAATACAAAATAAATAAAAAAACCCCACCCCACCCTCTTTCCTCTAAATTCTGACACACATTAGAGTCGTCGAATCTACTATAACCACAACCACCGGAATCTGTTGCAACCACCACCATCGGAATCTGATACTGCCATCACCAGCGGAAACACCAGAAGTAACTCATGTCTCGATCCAAGAACAATACACCGACAATGAGTAGTCTAACCCTCCACCATCGACACCACCTAGGGTTTCAAACCTTCACCTTCATCATCTAATTTCTAAGATCTCCCGGTGCCACCAAGAGCACCATTGGACTGGAGGCGCCACGAAGGAAGCATAACTATGTTCTTCGGGGGATTCGTTGACATGAAAAAACGTCAGTGACGGTGCTTGTATCACTCACGATGGTGGTTGTTATATCGATGCAAAGAAAGAGGGGGTGAAAAAGAGGGTTTGCCTGATTTTAAAGAAATAGAGGTGGAGCAAGGGTTTCGAACTGAGATGGAGGCAGAAAATAGCACTTTTGTTCTTCCATTTTGCTCCGACGATGGTAGCTCCGACGACCTAGATTCAACAGCTCCAAAACTGCCACCATCAACTCTTCCGCCTGCCAAAAATAAAAACGACCCACCATGTAGATTCAGCAGCTCCAAGACGCCACCATCTACTCCTCCAATGAATCCACCCATATCCTCCCCCCTCCCTCCTTCCCCAACTTTCAAGTCACCATCTCCTCCCATAAACCCAACGACAGAATCAGTGTACTAGGGCCACAAGGACAACAACGTCTGGTTGCTATTTGTGTATGGAACCAACATCCCGGTGCTTCCTTTTTGCTCCATCAATGGTGGCTCCGGTGATCTAGATCCAACAGATCCAAAGAAAAAGATAAGAAAGATGAAGACTACTGGGTAGAAGGGATATGGGGAAACGGGAGGCAGGAGGGGTGGTGTGTTTGATGGAGATATATTTTTTTTTCTTTTTTTTTTTTTTAATTAAAATAAGATAAATAAACAAAAGAAAACTAAAAAAGAAATTATCAAGGGCAAATTAGTCTTTTTATGTTCAGAGGGACTAAACGCGCAAGAAAAAACAAACATAAGGACAGTCCGAGTTAATTTTTCAAAATAGGGACTAAACATGCTTTTGTTCATATGCACGAGGGACGGATGGTGTAATTTACCCTAAAAATAAAAGCTTTATAAAAAACAATGATATAAGATAAAGCGACTAAAAATGTAAAATCTGAAATTTGATTAATACTAAAGTCGATAAACGAGGTGGGGTTCCAAGCAAAAAGACCTATTTTTACAAAGCAAAAAATACTTCTCTATTTCTACCAATTAATTTCAAAACCACCTTGTTTTTACCAAAAACTCAAAATATTATACCTTTTTTTTTTTTGGACTGTACAAAAATAATTATACACAATTCTAATAAAACTTAACTAGTAGTATTAAACAGCTTTGTGTATTACATGGCTAAAAGTGTGAGATATGATAGTTATTGGAGGCATGCCCACGTATTTGATCCAAAGGCCTTTGCCGGCAACCAGATGGTTGTTTTTTTTTAAGAGAAGCCTAAAAAAATGATAAAAATTAATTAATCTAGGTTAAAATAAAGTAGAGTGTTAATAGGGTAGAATGTATAAATAAAACCCTATGTTTTATTGACGATACAATTTTCTAGGGAACCAAAAGGCGTTTTAATTTTGGCTTTTAAAATTCCTCTTCAACAAGTGTAATCAGCCTATAAATACTTGCTTCTTCAGGACACATATCACGAACCAAAAGAAAAATCCTTCGTTTGCTTAGACACTCACTCCTCCTTTCTTCTCAAATATCCATGAAAAGCGAGGTATGCATTTTTCCCTTATCTATTTTATGACTTGATTTTCAAAATGAGCTTTTCAAACGTTTCAATGTATATTTACGAAAACAATCGTCTTTTTGTTGGTTTGTTCACCAATTGTTTCCATTAATTTAGATCAATAAACGTAGCTCTTAGGTTTGAGATTGATCTTGTTAGCAC
The DNA here is from genome assembly GCF_002870075.4 of Lactuca sativa. Lineage (NCBI taxonomy): Eukaryota > Viridiplantae > Streptophyta > Magnoliopsida > Asterales > Asteraceae > Lactuca > Lactuca sativa. The sequence continues at coordinate 176,537,534 of NC_056626.2, read as the reverse complement.
TTATGTAAAAGATTTGACGCATGCGATGTTGTTATTGAGTGTGCAGTTACGAGCAAGTTCATCAAAAGACATGACTCTAGATCATCCTTTTCATATGAATTTTTATTATGGAGGTAAAGTTAAATTTATGAATGGAGCACTTAAGGGTGACAAATCAGCTTCAAGTTTTAAAGTTCCAGTCTTGCATGAAATGGGGTATGAAGAATTTGAAAAACTGATTTATGAACACTCTGGGATTGATGGACGTTTATTTACGTTGAAGAACACCTTGTATTTTCAATACTGTGGCAAATCTAAGTCTTCGCCTATTATGAGTGAAGAGGAATTAAAGCTGATGTTTTTTCTTGCTAAGAAAGATCCAAGTTTTTCTGCTCAAGTTCATGTTGAGAGGGTAGAAATTCCCTTCTATTAACTTGCTGAGCTTTGGACATTAGATGAAATCAGGGGTTTTTATTTGGAAAATTATCCATGATGATGTAATGAGATATTTGAATGTGTTAACGTTTTTATAATGATGATGCTAGAAAGTAGATGTGTACTTTTGATTAACTTTCCTCGAGTAATGTAGAAGTTGTTGCCGTTTTTTTTTTTATAATTTAGTTTATATCAATTTGTTGTTTTTCTAATCGAAAATGTTTGTTCTATATGTCATCTCTATATCTTTGTTAGTTTTTTCATTCTTGTTGATTCCTTTGAATATACATTAAGTTCGTTTTCATTTTTCTTAATATTCATATCCTTGTTTGTTGTCTCAGTGTTCACTATCTTTGTAAGTTTTACTTTTCCCAGATAAAAAAGTGTTTGGATTAAGCTTATGATCTTAAGAACTTATAAGATAAAAAGTGTTTTTATGATTTTAAAAAATAGTATTTGGATTAATATAGTGTTGGAAAAAGAAGAATTATTTAAAGTTGAGGGTAAATAGGTAAATATAGACAAATAAGCTAATCATTTGAAAAAAAAATTGTTTTTACTTGGCTAATGAAAATTGGCTTATTTTTAGATAGCTTAAGCTCATAAGCTTAAGCTAATAAGCTAAAAAGCTTCAAAAATAAGCTAAAACAAAACCCCCTTAATTTATTTCTTAACCAATATGTAATAGCAATGTACTTGCTTTAATGATAATAGCAAATACTTAGAGTTTTCAACATATAATAGCAATGTAGTTACAACAAACAAACCATCATTCTTGTTAAAGAACAAAAAAAAGAAGAAAAAAACGAGAATAATATAGTGTTTAACAAAAGCTTCAAAATACATCATACTTTAACTTCCTCTTCATTTTTCCACAAAGTCAAATGACTCTTTTCTCCCCTCATCACTTGCAAAGGGATGCGAGAATGCTGCGAGGTGGCTTTATTAACGGCCTTCGGCTATGAAGAACCATTAAATTATTAACAAGCATAACATCACCTTTCTTCCATGGTATTGCAACACACTCTTCTTCCATGATTCTCAAGCAATCTTCCATGGCTTCATCCGACACAGGTTCACCATTTCCAAGCTCAATAAATGTATTCCGATCATTGTTTTTAGTAGTCAAAGAGCCACTATAACTAACTGCCAGACCATTGAACCAAACTTTCCGTTGACTTTCCTTGTCAAACCTTATCCCTGGCATCGGACCTGTAATAGCTTTTACATGATCATGATCACTCCCCATCCATTCAAGCTTTGTTCCCAGCTTCGCTGCCCTATCAATCATGAGCTATATATTAATTTTAGATTATGTAAATGCGTTTAACATAATAACATGCATGCACTTTATTAGATTCAATGTAACAGAATTCAGAAGTACACAAAAACCTTTCTTCTGCAACGTTCTTGTCATTGGTCATGTATGCCGACGTCCAACCACTGCCATTGAAGGATGATTGTTGATTATCATCGGTCATTACTCTTGTATATGTCAATCCATGCTCCTCCAGTTTTGCAACGAACAATGGGTGCTTCTCTTTCATCTTATCATATATGATATGACTCAAAAGTACTGGAGTTTCTCCTCCGGCTTCTGGTGCTTCTTCACAAAAGAAAAGTAACTTCGAGGGGAAGTCTGGAACCTGTATTTTCACAGAATCATACATATCAAGTAATCAAAGCTAATAGTTAGATTGGAAAAAGAAAAGGAATTTACATAAGCCATCTCGTGATGGAAAGGAATTTGCATTTCCGGCGGGCTTTCATTTGCGGTGTAAACCCGGCCGACGACTTGAGTTCGGGAGGCTCGGCCGCCGACGTAGAAGGCTTCAGGGAACCCAAAAGCTTCGACGACGTCGTTGAAATCGGAAGGAGAGGTAACAGGGAAGTCTCGAAAGAGAATAACGCCTCTTTTCTGGAGAAGAGACTCCAGCCATGGTTTGTGAGCTCTGATTGCGTCTACAAAGCCACAGAGTTGTGCGTCTGCAGAAAAGGCAGTAGAGAATATTGGGGATAACACCGCCGGGAAGAGAACGCCGTCGACGTGAGATTTTTGCTCCGGTAATTCTACTTCTCTGAAGAATCTTCCGCCGGCCATTTTGATTTTGTTTGTAGTGTAGTAAGATGTTTTAGTCTTTTAGATTGATAGGAAAAAGATTATAAAAGTATCATCATTTTATTAATACACTTAAACTTAAATTATTCTTTTTTACCTTTTAATAACAGAAGTATTGGCTTTATTATTTAATAGCCAATTTAAAGGGGAAAATGACTTGAAATCCCAACGAAGTTTCCAAACCGTTTAAAAAATCTCAATCATGTTTTTTCTGTTCAAAAAAACTCAACAAACTTAACATTTTGTCTAAAAAGCCCAACTAAGTTACACTTTCTTGAAAGTCAAATAAGAGAAACGGATGATGTGGCTTATTACCGTATCAGAAAAATGACTTGTAAAACCAACGAAGTTTCCAAAACGTTTAAAAAAATCCAATCATATTTTGACTGTTCAAAAAAAACCCAACGAACTTAAACAAAACAAGATTGAAATTTTCTGAATGGTTTGGAACTTTATTGGACTTTTTAGACAAAATGTTAAGTTCGTTGAATTTTTTTGAACAGACAAAATATGATTAGAGTTTTTTAAATGGTTTGGAAACTTCTTTCATTTTCCCTTTAACAAACTCCAAAATATAGAACATCTGCAATAAGCTAAATAGCCAATAATAAAACCTTTCCATTAATTTTTTTCACGTCAGCGAGATAGCAACTCCACTATGTAAAAACCTTAATGTGTCTTCGTCTATATGATAAAAAGTCTTTCAAGTTTTATTTATTTAGTTATTTATTTATAACACCATCAATTTTAATCAATATCATTTCTAGGTATTTATATAAATCAACTTATTTAAACTTGATTAAAATAACGAAATAATATATATAATTTTAATACTATAAAAGATTAAAATTGAATTGATAAAACTTACCTAGTATTATTTTGTTTTAGGTTATTTTTTTATTTTATTATTATTATTATTATTATTATTATTATTATTATTATTATTATTATTATAGTTTCCTAAATGTTTTCAAATTTCTATTTTTTATTAAAAGGAAAAGGTTATCCTAATCTATTTTACACTAAACTAAAAAAGAATGAATTTTATTTTATTTTTTAAAATAAAGAATGATATACACTAATATAAATAATTATAAAAAGTATAAGAAAATACATTATTTAAAGCCTTTCTAAAAATACATATATGCTTTCCAAAATACGACAAAGTAGAAGAATATAAGAGGTGTTTTGTTTCTATATTGGAAATGTTTTTGAGCTCTGCTTGACGGACAAATTATATGTATTCTAGTGGCACCCTTTTATTTTCCTCCTTTTCATTTTTTCTCGATTTTCATTTTGAGTTCTTCTTTTTTTTTTTTTTTTTTTTTTTTTTTTTTTTTTTTTTTTTTTTCCTTCCTTCTATTTTTCATATTTAACATTTTGAGTCCTTTTCTTTATTTGATATTTTAAAAACATAACAAACATAATATTTTACTCTTATTTATCTATATTAGTAAGTACACTACTAAGTACATATTATACATTGTTTTCTGTTTTTTGTAAAAGTATTTTTTTACGAAAACCAATAGAAATGTACTTTTTTCAACAACAAAAAAGTAAATGTAATGGTAGCTACTAAATTTTTGGAAACGGCAAATATTATATATAAAAGTCACATGCTCGGCAAGTAGCTAAGAAACATGGACAAAGTATAAGTACGATAACATATAACTTTAACAAAAAGTAAAAGGTGAGATGCTCCAATCAACCCGTCTACCATATGATTTCGAACTCCTATGTTTAAACCACGAAAAGGATTGGGAAATAATGTCATCTGCAATCATCGTAGGAGAACTAATCACCCTATTGAACACCTTGTTATTCCTCACATTCCAGATATGCCACAACAAACAATAGAAGATTATTGTGACCATCAGCCTTTTCTTAGGGCAATTACCCCATGAAACCCCAAAGTTGAGAAATTCATCCATGTTAAGAAATTGTCTCAATGGTAAATTACACCATTTGAAAATCCACTCACGAGTCTCATTAACCACTTTGCCTTTTACTAACAAATGATCCACAGTTTCTTGCGCGTCACCACAGTACACATAAGTCATAATGTATAGTAACACCTCTTCTCATAAGTTCCACAGCAACATGTATCTTTCCTTGCAAAGCACGCCATACAAAGCATTTGACCTTGAGCGGGATGATCCTAGACCATTCAATGATCATACCATTGTGAGGTATTCCAGTGGCATCGATACACCTCCTCATCATGTTGACCATATACATACCATCCGAATTAAGGTTGAACTTCAATCCGAGGGAAACTGGAGTAAGTCTAATATTATTGACTATCGAACAAATCTCCATAAATTCTGATAGCACAGCTTCACCACGGAGTGAGGATTTCGAACTCCATGTGAAACTTGCATTGGCAACTCTTTCAGTTACATGACATTTTTAACAGATTCCAACTCATACAGAAGTGGAAATTTGTTTTTAAAAATGTCCGATCCACACCAATGATCAAGCCAAAACAGGAGTTGTGTATTTGTGCCTGGAACTGGAGAGAATAAGGAATGACAGTTGGTATTGAAGTCATGAAGACTCTTGATTGCCTTGGAAATATTGCACCACACACCTCTAATCGATTGTTTTGCCATATAGTTTAATGGTTTTCTGGACAAGTTATGAATGCACATGATATATTCTTTTCATAGGCTCCTTGGCTCTATTTTGAGTCTCCAAAACCACTTTGTGAGAAGTGCCGGGTTTTGTGCCATTAAGGACCCAACGCCCAAACCTCCTTCTTTTTTATCCATTATGATCTTAGGCCATGACACCCAATGAATTTTTTTTCTCGAGTCATCACTGCCCCACAAGAACTTTCGCCTTAATTTCTCAAGATCTTCAATCACACCATGAGGTGCTCTAAATAGAGAGAAATAGTATGTGGGGAGACTATTTAGTACCGACTTCACAAGTGTGAGACGCCCTGAAAATGACAGTGTTTTGGTCTTCCATAAAGATAATCTTGATTGGAATTTTTCTATTACTAGTCTCCAATTCTTTTTTTGGGACAAATTTGCCCCAACCGGAACACCTAAGTATGAGAAAGGGAACACTCCTTTCAAGCAACCAAGAATCTTTGCTTGCTCTTCAAGTTCATCTTCAGTCACTCCAATTCCAAATAATCTTGACTTATGGAAATTAACTTTCAATCCCGAGCTAATATGAAAGCATTTCAGAATGCGAGCCAAATTTTTTATACAACCTTTGTCCCATTTGCCAATGAAAATGGCATTTGTGACAACCCGGAATTTTCCATCCAGTTCAGTCAAACACTTAAATTAAAAGTTAAATACTTTTCTGCTAATTTTTAGCCAATTTATAGTCTGTTTGAGTATTTTAATTAATTATTCACTAATCGGACAGATAAAAGGAAGTGATTTCTAGTTAATCGGGAAGGTAATGAAACGAGCGATACCTTGATTTGGTGTTCACGGCCAAACTAAGAGTTTTGGGCCGTGAACTCTCTTAGGGCCGAAAACTCATGCCTTAGGCATGAGTTTACTCTCCATTCTTTCATTTCCTCATTTCCAAACTCAAGAACCAAAGCCATTCTCTCTCAAGTAGCATACCGTTCTTCACCCGATTTTCCGAGAATGTAAGTATTACATGACTTGATTTGTTGTTATAACCTATCTCCTAGTCATTATACATCATTTCATCCTTTCAATTGTAGATTTTCACTAGATCTTCAAAACACCAAGAACACACACTAGTGTTCTTGGACCTTAAACACCCAATCGAGCTCCGATCTTGTAAGTGCACTTGCTATAGCTTCTTGTATGCTTAGTATGACCCTTATAACACTTGAAAATCATCAAGAAACCATAGAACAAAGGAGTTTATGACCAAGGATGATCTTGGGCCGTAAACCCTTTTCAAGGTGGTAATTGGACCTTAGCTCCTTCCTATGCCTTGGATGCTAACCTTGAACCTTCCTAGAAGTGTTTAAGACTTTAAACAACAATCAAAACAACTCCCCATAGGAGTTTACGGCCGTAATCACCTAATGAAAGGATCCTTAGGCCGTGAACTCTACTAGGTAGTGTTATTGTGCCCTTAATGCTATCGTAAGGCTTGGACTTGATCATTTGATGCCCAATCATGACTTGTAAGACCTCAAAACACAATTTGGCACATTTTACCATGAGTTTACGGCCCTAAAATCATGAGGAATTGGTCATGGGCCGTAAATTCCATAAAGGGGTGGTTCATGGGCCATAAACTCCAAGGCCATGTCATACAACCCTTAGGTGCAACCCTTTCGTACCTGTAGCACTTGAATCAAAGTGTTTCTATGATCTAGGGTGCCTTAACTTGATTAATTAGTTATTAATTAACTAATTAGATACATATATGTTTGACTATATGTTAACTAGGACCATTGTATGTGTTCAAGTCCTCACTTGACACCTAACACCTTGTTTGATACTTCCTTCCAATCCGTTCACTGCAGGTGAGTTCATACCCCTTAAATTAACCTTTTAAATGTTTCTAAATGTTTTTAAATGCTTTATGGGGGGGGGGGATACAAGTTGAAACATGCTAGTTATTATATCAATCACATGTGATTAATAACTAACATGCAAAAGGATTTACTATACGAAAACTGTTTTATCAAACAAATACTTTCAAACCGTTTTATAAACTGACATCAAGTCGATCTTTTCTTAGATATTAATCTTTTTCAAAGGTTTTACAAAACTTCTTTTATGCTTTTATATTATTAAATGCATGCCTGTATATGTATAGTATATAAGTAATGTTTAAAGGACTTAGGAAGGCTAACCCGCTCTATTTCCTTTTCCCCGTTGGGATGTGGTCTGGTGGGTATCGGGTATCCGTCCAAAGTTCGTTTAACCATCAGTTATATATCATGTATACATATAGAGACATAAAAGTTTTCCCCAGTCAGTTCAGTACCTTTGGGTAGCAAAGGCATACTTCAGGCTATACACGTACATTATTAGTAACTACTATAGGTATAGTTAGGAGATACTACTTACCATCCCAAGTACATGGAATCACACAAGAGTCAGTTCATTCATGCGTCTATACTAATACATTACATGTTATATGAATACGTTTACATGAGTACATTTACATAGATACGCTTACATGAGTACATTTACGCTTACATGAGAACATTTACATGAGTACATTTACATAGACACGTTTACATGAGTACGTTTACATAGATACGTTTACATGAGTACGTTTACATAGATACGCTTACATGAGTACGTTTACATAGATATGCTTACATGAGTACGTTTACATAGATACCCTGTTAAATGCATGCCTGTATTTGTATAGTTATATAAATAATGTTTAAAGGACTTAGGAAGGCTAACCCGCTCTATTTCCTTTTCCTCGTTGGGATGTGGTCTGGTGGGTGTCGGGTATCCGTCCGAAGGTCGTTTAGATATTTAGTTATATATATCATGTGTACATAAATGGACATAAAAGTTTTCTAATCAGTTAGTTCATTACCTTTGGGTAGCAAAAGGTGTACTTTCATATATCCCTAGTTGGATACTTTTACATGGATACCGTTACGTAGATACTATACGATGAGTTACTACTATACATTATATGTATATACAGTGTTATATAATTCTCCTTCTTATCTTTATTTTGTGATACAATCACATAATCGACGAGATAGATTGGATTTAATATCCTAGTACCAAAGGATACTTTGCGGGACTAACCATTCCTAGAATCTCTGTTAGCTACAGAGGTAAATGCACATCCACGGATGTCTACGGTTGATACCATTACATGTATACTTTAAGGGACTAACTATTCCTATACCCAACTATTAGCAACAGAGGTAAATGTACATCTACGGATGTCTTCAGTTAACACTGTTAGTTATCCTAGTACAAAAGGATAATACTTAGGTTATTTATATTATTACCTTTACCTTGTGACACATTCACATAACCGATGAGGTGGATTATTTTGAGTATCCCAGTACCTAAGTATATAATTTCTTATATTAATAATAATAGTAAGTACAGTCGGGTCTTGGTAGAAGGCTACTTTCAAAACAGTCGGGTCTTGGTAGAAGACTACTTTCAAAACAGTCGGGTCTTGGTAGAAGACGACTTTCAAAACTGTAGGGTCTTGGTAGAAGACTACTTTCCAAAACAGTTAGATCGTGGTAGAAAACTTCCTTTTTATTAGTAGGAATCATAGGGATTTCTAGGGTTTTTCAAACGTTTACAGTTGTTTTACAAACATTTTCATACTTATACAAACTTTCTTTCAAAACAATTTCAAGTCTTTCATTACAAGTTTTACAAATCAAAGACACGTTAATACTTATGAATTCACCAGCTTTTTGGCTGATACTCGCTTTCAAAATAACTTGTATTCTCAGGTCACACATAGACAGGTACGACGACCAGGTTTTGTGAAGACGGAGCAGTTCAGGCTCGTCTTTTATTTTGATTATTCATTATGTTGTTGAATACTATGAAAGAAAACACTTGTAATTAAAATTATACTATTAATGCAATGGATGATAGTGTTGCTTGTTTACTACTTTGCATTGTTGTGATACTTTACATGACGTCCTCCACCCCAGAACGTTTCTGCCGTTCTTGGTTTTGGGGTGTGACGAGTGAAATTACGCCGAGCGTAATTTGAGTACGCCCAGCGTACTCAGAAGGGTGCAAGTTGCCTGACCAATACTCGAGTGCCACCAATTGACGCATGCAGTGACATCAAAGTATGCCCAGCGTAACCAAGTTACGCCCAGCGTAAATTGAAATTATGCTCAGTGTAATCCCAGACCCACCAGCTTATAAATAGAAACCGAGATTAGCCATTTTCTCTTGTTCAAACTCTTTCTTCTCTCTAGTTTTTGCCTCGATTTGCGTGCCAATCATATCCCGAAGCCCTAGTATCATTCCCGAGCCCCAAAACAAGATCCGAAGCCCCGAGGATCCCGAAGAGCGTCATTCCCGAGCCGAAGCTCTGCCTGCAAGGGTCCGATTTTTGTGAAGATCTTCCAGATCTATCGTAGTATACTACTTCTGCAAGTCGAAGTGCTGTCCGATCATCTTCTGATCAAGTGAGTGTGTAGTTACTTTCTTCCAACACATTATTATGAAGTATTTTATATAAAATACGTGCTATGTGTATATATTTTGTTGTTATATGTGTGAATGTATATTCACTCTCTTCTATTTCATATATTTGATTTATTCTCTATGAAATACGTGTTATCTGTGTGTGCCTCATCTGTTATGTGGAATATGTATTGATTAAAGCATGCTATATAGGTTTTAAACTATGTATAAAAATAAATATTTTTATCTACTAATATGTTGGGTAGAACATGGGTAGATAGTTGATGTGTGATAAACAGATAAGAGGCCTCGATGTTGTTTTGATTCAGTCATCTAGCGGAGTTTAGATGACGACCACAGACTTTTCTAGACAGTCTTGTGGAACACTAGCAGGCTCGCCACCTGTAGGTGTTAATGAACTTGGGTGTTCACTCGCTGTACTCCAACCCCCCATGGTTGCCTTATTTGACATATATTGCCGGGAAACCCCCGAAAGCATGTGTTGTCGCCCCGATGTAATATTCTTAGACTAGGCCCCTTGTGTTAGTTATTTTAGGGGCATAAAGTGAGAATAACGGGAATGGGTAATTGGGTTATTGTTGGTGGATGAATATTAATTTAATTATTTATTGTGGGTTGAAAACCCTATATGCTCACCAGGTTCCCAAGCCTGACCCACTCAGTTTCTTTGTATTACAGGAAGTGGCGCGAGGGCATAAGATGGATAATCATCAAGTTGTTTTGTTTACAAGTCTGTATATGTATATATTTGTTGAATGACTTGTAATGTTATCGTTTATGCTTTATGGCCTGTATCGGAACATGACATCCCGGGTTTTTGATTATGGAATGAAATTATATTTCTTCATGAAATGTTTTGATAAAAATCTATTTTATCATGTTTTGTTTTTGGGAACAAATTCTGCATCTCTTTTAAAATCAAAAGGATTTACTCTGAAAATGTTTAAAAAGCATAAATGAAACCGGTCTTTTCTGGCCGAGATTTTGGGGATGTAACATTACCCTTGTTCCTCATGAATTTGGAGTTAAGGTCACTTATTCGAAGGCCTATCCTGTTGATTACATATAATCGGTATGCACTTTACAAATAGTGACGTAACTAATAAAGACCTTCTTATAATCATCTAGATAGTTCGTCTAAAGAAATACTTCTTGACCCCAATTATTGCGTAGATAACATGGCTGGACTCCATCCCTACAGCAACCAGTACCTTCCGAATGAAGACAATGTTGGATGGGTCGGAGAAGAACCCGAGAATGATCATCTAATCCCTTTGAATGATCACCATGATGAAGACTTTTCGGATGGTGATAACTCCGAACCCGAAGTTGAGAACCTGCCCCAGGTAGCTCCCATTCCAAATCCTAACTCTCGTCCGGCTTTTCATTGTCTGACGCCTCCTTGGGTAGGATGCTTGGAAACATGGAGCGAAGATTCAAGACCAGTCTACGCCATTTAATGGAGACCGAAGCTTCTACAACGTAAACGAAGGGAGCTTAGCAGACAGAGTTCTACAAATCCTGATCCGTAGAGTTGTCCGAAACGAAATTCAGGGCAGGACGGCTCTCCAACGTATCGCGGAGGTTAATGCCAACGCCGGAATGCATACCAATCGCCTTGAACACACTCACGAGAGATCTGAGAGAACCCATGAAACCCTGCCGCAAGCCCTAGCTAAAACTCAAGCCGAAGTCATAGAGCTCTGAGTATGTCAGAGGATGTACGAAAGATACCTACTTGATATGGAACGTTAACTAGCTGAACTAAGGGTTCACCATAGGGGTGACCGTCGCTGTTATGAGATACTTTACTTTCCTTCTTTGTTTTAAAGAACTGTGTTCCTGCCTATTTTCTGTGTAGCACTTTCCTATGTGACTACCTTGTACTATAAGCACTGTTAGTTAGACCTTTATGCTGTCAAGGACTTTTCCTACTTCAGATGTGATGTAAGACGCTCTGCACGGTAAATTTTCCCGATCTTATTACATCTTAAACATCGACGATATTGGCAGTCGGCTAACTTATGTGTCACTCTTTTGTTCAAATGCTTTCATCATACCTTCGTTGGACTCTATCTGAAACATGCTTTAGTCAAGTCATTGGACTAAAGTAATTTAACTCCGGAGACATTTCCAAGTCTCTGTCAGTGGTTGGATCATATTATTCACCAACCGACAATACTTCGGCTTGAACGACAAACGTCTTGAGACCATTCTACGAACTTACTTCTACTCCTTACTAGGACTGCATCATAGGGATGTAGGTCAACCCTTCGTGAACATACTTTCATTCCGTACTAGGACTGCATCATAGGGATGTTGGTCAAACCTTAGAGATCATACTCTTACTTCTTCATTGAACGATCGACGTACATCTAGGGTTAATAGTAGCCACTACTAGAAATTCTAGTTCATCATATAGGATTCGTAAGAAGATTATTATTATGATTTTCATCGCTTATACATTCCCGAGTTATATATAACGAAGACCTGGTAGACAATAGAATGTGAGATTTCTAACGTAGTTTCTTTTCCTCGTTGGGATGTGGGACTAGAGTAGAATCACACATTTTATTATCCGCCCCGTCTTGGTTATATCATAATGTGTATAAGCTAAGTTTTCATGTATAATAACTCCTCTCTGGCCAGAATCAAAATGATACAAGAACCGTCCGGACTGTTTAACAACTACTCAACAATAGAATGAAAAGACCAAGCTTCTTGCCTTTGGGGGCTCTGGGCTTATTCTTCAAGAAGACAGACTTCAGAGGGTGTGATCATACCAGCACTAATGCAGCGGATCCCATCAGAACTCTGCATTTAAGCGTGCATGGGCGAGAGTAGTACAAGTATGGGTAACATTTGGGAAGTCCTCATGGTGTAGACCTCAACAGGACTTCCATTAGAAATCATTACCCTCTGCCTCGCTTAGATGAGTCGGTTGACCAACCGCAAAGAACTATTTACCTTTCAAAAATGGACCTAAGATCCGAATACCACCAGTTGCGAGTGTTAGTGAAGAATGTTCTGAGGACAATCTTCCAAACTCGATACGGACACTACGAGCCGTAGTGATACCCCTCGGATAGGACCAATACGCCTGTAGTATTCATGAGCTTAACGAATAGGGTACGCCATTCTTACTTGGACCAGTTCGTTATTGTCCTTGTAAATGACTTACTTATCTACTCTCGTGGTAAGAAGGGAATCATAAAAAGCGTCTACAACAAACCATGGAAACATTACGATCAGAAAAGCTTTACGTGAAGTTCCCTAAATACGAGTTTTAGATTCGAAGAGTCGAATTCCTAAGACCCATTATTAGTAATATGGGAATTCTTGAGGACCCTTCCAAAGATCAAAACCGTTGAGAATTTGTCAGCAACGAAGACGCCGACGAGAATTCGCCAAATTCTGGGTCTCGCTGACCTACTGTCAAGAGTTCATCCAGAACTCCTTGCGAATCACGAAACCTCTTATGACTTTGACTCAGAAGGGAGTGACCCTTGACTGGGAAGACAAGCAAGGGGGAGAAAACCTTGGAATTCCAAGTGAGAGGCCAAATCCTTTTTGAAGTCTCACTTTGGGAAGGCTTGATACACTTCGGAAAGCGTGGTAAGCTAAATCCAAAATAGTTAAGACCTCCGAGATTCTTGCCAAAACCGGTCCTGTAACTCACAAACCCAACCTACACCGTGAACTCAGTAGCATACATTTTACCCTTCACGTCTCGAACTTGAAAACGAACTTTTCCATCAGGACTCTCGTAATCCCACTCGACGAGATCGAGATCAACGAGATCCTCGCCTTCGTGGAAGAACCGTAGAGACCCTCGACCGAGTGGTCAAGCGGACGAATCAACGTCGCCTCCAATTAGTGAAGGTTCGTTGGGATACCAACCGAGGACCCAAATTCACTTATGAGCGTGAGAACCAATCGATTAGGAAGTTTCCCCACCTCCTTGCTCGATTATTCATGCCTACTCCTTTACCTAAATTCTAATTTCAGGACGAAATTCCCTCTAACAGGGGGATGATGTGACAACCTGAAATTTTCCATCCAGTTCAGTCAAACACTTCAATTAAAAGTTAAATGCTTTTCGGCTAATTTTTAGGCAGTTTAATGTCCGTTTTGAGTATTTTAATTAATTATTCACGAATCGGACATATAAAAGGAAGTGATTTCTAGTTAATCGGGAAGGTAATGGAACAAGCGATACCTTGATTTGGTTTTCACAGCCAAACTAAGAGTTTTGGGCTGTGAACTCTCTTAGGGCCAAAAAACTCATGCCTTAAGCATGAGTTTACTCTCCAGTCTTTCATTTCCTCATTTCCAAACTCAAGAACCAAAGCCATTCTCTCTCAAGTAGCATACCGTTCTTCACCCGATTTTCCGAGAATGTAAGTATTACTTGACTTGATTTGTTGTTATAACCTATCTCCTACTCATTATACATCATTTCATCCATTCAATTGTTGATTTTCATTAGATCTTCAAAACACCAAGAACACCAAGAACACACACTAGTGTTCTTGGACCTTAAACACCCAATCGAGCTCCGATCTTGTAAGTGCACTTGCTATAGCTTCTTGTATGCTTAGTATGACCCTTATAACACTTGAAAATCATCAAGAAACCATAAAATAAAGGAGTTTATGGCCAAGGATGATCTTGGGCCGTAAACCCCTTTCAAGGTGGTAAATTGGACCTTAGCCCCTTCCTATGCCTTGGATGCCAACCTTGAACCTTCCTAGAAGTGTTTAAGACTTTAAACAACAATCAAAACAACTCCCCATAGGAGTTTACGACCGTAATCACCTAATGAAAGGATCCTTAGGCCGTGAACTCTACTAGGTAATGTTATTGTGCCCTTAATGCTATCCTAAGGCTTAGACTTGATCATTTGATGCCCAATCATGACTTGTAAGACCTCAAAACACAATTTGGCACATTTTACCATGACTTTACGGCCCTAAACTCATGGGTAAATGGTCATGGGCCGTAAACTCCATAAAGGGGTGGTTCATGGGCCATAAACTCCAATGCCATCTCATACAACCCTTAGGTGCAACCCTTTCGTACCTGTAGCACTTGAATCAAAGTGTTTCTATGATCTAGGGTGTCTTAACTTGATTAATTAGTTATTAATTAACTAATTAGATACATATATGTTTGACTATATGTTAACTAGGACCATTGTGTGTGTTCAAGTCCTCACTTGACACCTAGCACATTGTCTGATACTTCCTTCCGATCCGTTCACTGCAGGTGAGTTCATACCCTTTAAATTAACCTTTTAAATGTTTCTAAATGTTTTTAAATGCTTTATGGGGGGATACAAGTTGAAACATGCTAGTTATTATATCAATTACATGTGATTAATAACTAACATGCAAAAGGATTTACTATACGAAAACTATTTTATCAAACAAATACTTTCAAACCGTTTTATAAACTGACATCAAGTCGATCTTTTCTTAGATATTAAGCTTTTTCAAAGGTTTTACAAAACTTCTTTTATGCTTTTATATTATTAAATGCATGCCTGTATATGTATAGTATATAAGTAATGTTTAAAGGACTTAGGAAGGCTAACCCGCTCTATTTCCTTTTCCCCGTTGGGATGTGGTCTGGTGGGTATCGGGTATCCGTCCAAAGTTCGTTTAACCATCAGTTATATATCATGTATACATATAGAGACATAAAAGTTTTCCCCAGTCAGTTCAGTACCTTTGGGTAGCAAAGGCATACTTCAGGCTATACACGTACATTATTAGTAACTATTATAGGTATAGTTAGGAGATACTACTTACCATCCCAAGTACATGGAATCACACAAGAGTCAGTTCATTCATGCGTCTATACTAATACATTACATGTTATATGAATACGTTTACATGAGTACATTTACATAGACACGCTTACATGAGTACATTTACGCTTACATGAGAAAATTTACATGAGTACATTTACATAGACACGTTTACATGAGTACGTTTACATAGATACGTTTACATGAGTACGTTTACATAGATACGCTTACATGAGTACGTTTACATAGATATGCTTACATGAGTACGTTTACATAGATACCCTGTTAAATGCATGCCTGTATTTGTATAGTTATATAAATATTGTTTAAAGGACTTAGGAAGGCTAACCCGCTCTATTTCCTTTTCCTCGTTAGGATGTGGTCTGGTGGGTGTCGGGTATCCGTCCGAAGGTCGTGTAGATATTTAGTTATATATATCATGTGTACATATGTGGACATAAAAGTTTTCTAATCAGTTAGTTCATTACCTTTGGGTAGCAAAGGTGTACTTTCATATATCCCTAGTTGGATACTTTTACATGGATACCGTTACGTAGATACTATACGATGAGTTACTACTATATATTATATGTATATACACTGTTATGTAATTCTCCTTCTTATCTTTATTGTGTGATACAATCACATAATCGACGAGATAGATTGGATTTAATATCCTAGTAACAAAGGATACTTTGCGGGACTAACCATTCCTAGAATCTCTGTTAGCTACAGAGGTAAATGCACATCCACGGATGTCTACGGTTGATACCATTACAGGTATACTTTAAGGGACTAACTATTCCTATACCCAACTGTTAGCAACAGAGGTAAATGTACGTCTACGGATGTCTTTAGTTAACATTGTTAGTTATCCTAGTACAAAAGGATAATACTTAGGTTATTTATATTATTACCTTTACCTTGTGACACATTCACATAACCGATGAGGTGGATTATTTTGATTATCCTAGTACCTAAGTATATAATTTCTTATATTAATAATAATAGTAAGTACAGTTGGGTCTTAGTAGAAGGCTACTTTCAAAACAGTCGGGTCTTGGTAGAAGACTACTTTCAAAACAGTAGGGTATTGGTAGAAGACTACTTTCAAAACAGTTAGGTCGTGGTAGGAGACTTGCTTTTTATTAGTAGGAATCATAGGGATTTCTAGGGTTTTTCAAACGTTTACATTTGTTTTATAAACATTTTCATACTTATACGAACTTTCTTTCAAAACAATTTCAAGTATTTCATTACAAGTTTTACAAATCAAAGACACATTAATACTTATGAATTCACCAGCTTTTTGGCTGATACTCGTTTTCAAAATAACTTGTATTCTCAGGTCACACATAGACAGGTACGACGACCAGGTTTTGTGAAGACGGGGCAGTTCAGACTCGTCTTTTCTTTTGATTATTCATTATGTTGTTGAATACTATGAAAGAACACACTTGTAATTAAAATTATACTATTAATGTAATGGATGATGTTGTTGCTTGTTTACTACTTTGCATTGTTGTGATACTTTACATGACGTCCTCCACCCCAGAACGTTTCCGCCGTTCTTGGTTTTGGGGTGTGACAGCATCATCCGCATATAACAAGTGTGTGAGACATGGTCCGTTGTTAGGCAGTTGTATACCTTTAAACAGAGATTGTTGATAGGCACTTTTGACAGATATACTTAAACCCTCCATGGCTATAATACATAGAAAAGAGGACAGTGGATCACCTTGCCTTACACCTTTCTTAATGGAGAATTCTTCGGTGGGTGTTCCATTAACCAAAATTGATGCTTTAGAGGATGATAGACATCCATGAATCCATTTCCTCCAATTGTCGCTGAAGGCCATCTGTTGCATTAATGAGTCAAGAAAGCACCAATTGACAGAGTCGAAGGCTTTCTCAAAGTCCACTTTGAATAAGAAGATTTTCTCTTTTGATTGCTTGGCCCAAGAACATACTTCATTGATTACAAGTGGCCCATCCAGAATATACATGCCTTTGATATAAGTAGATTGTACCTCATCAATTACAGTTCCAACCACCAGTTTGAGACGCAAAGCCAACAACTTAGCGATAATTTTATATAAACAACCAATTAGATTAATTGGTCTGTAATCACCAAGGTGTAGGGGATCTTTTACTTTCGGAATGAGTGTTATAAATTAAGAGTTACATCCACGTGCTAGGCTTCCATGGGATTCAAAATGTTTTACAAAATGAAAAACATCAGATTTGATAAGGTCCCATTTACTCCTAAGTATCTTGAAGGTATAACCATCAGGTCCTGGAGCTTTTTCACCACCACAGCTCCAAACAGCATGTTTTACCTCCTCAAAAGTGAAAGATGCATCAAGTAATCTAACATGCTCAGAAGATAGAGATTTGAATAGGTTGCTAATGAGCTTCGGACGATCAGGCCATTCTTCATGGAATTTGGAAGCAAAGAAGTCGTGTACTTATTTGTTAATTTCTATTGGATCTGAACACCACACACCATTAATATACATGCCATGTATTCGATTTTTCTGATTTTTGCTTTTAACCGAGCCATGGAAGAATGCCGTGTTTTCGTCTCCATCAGTTAGCCACTTAACCTTTGCCTTTTGCTGCATATCTAATTTTGCAAATTTTTCCAGTTCACTAATTTTTGTTTTACACTTCCTTCGTTCTAGCAGTTCATCTTCTGTCAATGCACGAAATTCAACTATACTCTCTAATTCAGCAACCTTTGTCTTTGAGTTCAAGAGCAGTTTCGATTCATCATTTGAGTCAACTTGCCTCCATTTACGTATACGGTTTTTAACATGCTTGAGTCTAGCCTTAATGAACATATCTGGAGAGCCAAACCCCATGAAAGAGTTCCAGGCATTTTCAAACTCCTCATTAAAACCATCACGAAGCATCCACGAATTGAAGAATCGAAAAGAAGGTGGTCCAAAGTCTTGACAGGAAGGTTTGAGAACAACCGGTGCATGATCTGAATACTCACGATCCAGGACATTGACAGTGGACATCGTCTGCATTGCAATGAAGTTTGAGCACACTAGTATTCTATCTAATTTACTTAGCTTGAGACCATCATCACACTTATATGTGAACTTATAACAACCAGTGTTGAATTCCATTAGTCCAGCTTTTGCAATAAACTCATTGAAATCTTTGGCCATTCTTCTACAAAATCTAGAATTAATTCTTTCATCAGCATACCTTACCACATTAAAGTCACCAAGGAAGATCCATATGCCATCCCCAATCTTCATAAGCTCTAACAGATCTGACCATAGCTTTCTTTTGTCAGTTTTTGATTGAGGAGCATATACGTTTACCACTGTGATGACACCATTTATTCCTTTTTAATTGCCTGTGATTGCTATGTAGTTCCGAGAGGAAAATACTTGATTCTTAGAGAATATGCCAGGGTCCCAAATGGAAACAATTCCTCCCGACCTTCCAGTAGGATTCACAAACTCCATGTCATAGTCGTTATTTCCCCCATACACCGTCTAGATCATTTTGGTTTGAGTCTGCTACACGTATTTCTTGAAGACCCATGAAATCTATCTTTTGACACTGTTTTAGTCTCCTTAACCAATCAATTTTGTGGGTTTCCCCACACCCCCTTATGTTGAGAGATAAGCAATTCATGGATCTTAGAGTTGTCCACCATTACCGCCTTTTGCAATTCCAATAACAATTGGATCGTCTTTTGATACCTGGAAACCAATGCTATTTCCAACCTGTATAAGTTTTGAGAATTCACTTGAAGAAGATTCAGAATCATCGCCATTATGAGTCGCACTAGGTTCATAAATAGAAGCCGTATTGTTAAGATATAATAGAGGGGCTGATTTGGGTGGATCGATATTTGTATTTTCATCCCACTGAGATCTTATATGTGGAAGCGATTGCACAAAACCATAGGTGTGAACGGATTTGGGGGCTGCAATTTTTCTCCTTTTATCGATCAGGTCTCCTTTTCCAAAGATCAGGTTCGGGTTGTCGTCATTAATCTGGTCAGGAGATACGGGCCACTCATCACCACCAGGTAACGGAATCAATGAAGCAGGCCTCCTTGATGTATGGAAATTGGGCTCAACATAAATGGGCTTAGCAATGTTCACCTCTAATGTCTCTGTATCCATCCGCTCTATATTATTTAATCGATGTGATGATTCAACTTCCATGTTTAAAGCATTTTCACAATTTTCGATGTCATCACAGGCCATTGCTGACGACGTCACCGGAAGTCTAATGTCACCGGATTCTTCAACAATATCCCCTTCCTCAGGTGGGTCATCTGCTGGGATTTCTACACTTGGCGGTATTCCATCATCTTTCGAATTTTGATCGTCGTCGCCTTCTTCATCCTCATCAGAATTTTCCTCCTCCAAATCTTCATCATTATAATCATTCATATCATCATCATGATTAATCCAGTCCGTCTTTATTGAACTATCAAATGGAGTCCAGTCCCTATCATACTCCACAACACCAACTCGATAGAAGTTGTTTTCAAATGTCACTGTAACCTCCTCATCAATTATCGTGTTTTGCCTGGTAATAATACAAACTTCTCCACATGACAGATCAAACCTTTGCCAATGAAAATTTGTAATCTCCAATACTTTCCCAAACTTATTAGCAATACTAGCAATGTTATCTTCTGTTCTAAATCTAATAGGAAGGCCATAGATTTTTACCCATGTGATGCGTTCTTGTGGCACGTCATCGTTAAACCCCATCTTAAGCCACTTGAACCAACGATTCCAATTGTTTTCATTTTCATAAAAAGCTTTTGCAGAGGCCGTGTTGATGAATTTAACCATAACATTTAGCCCACCAATATAATATACCGTACCTGCATGATTTCCATCTAATGGAAGAATAGTGGGTAACTCGGCGATATGTTGAATGCTGATGACTTCTCCCACCATGACCTTGTCGTTCGCTCTGCCTGATAAGTTGTTCGGTTTGATACTGATGGGCAGAGCGTTCCCAGTAGATGTTGTATTCGGGGCACCAGAGAGTACCTCTGCGAAAGTTATTGAGTCTCTTATTGGTAGCCAAAATACCATAAACACCCTAATAAAGAAGTCAACGGTACTTTTTTACATTGAACACTATGTTTTTCTTGAAGTCCGTATACTCCTAATTCAATAAAGGCTATCCCTTGTACAAATAAAGACACTAACCCAATTTTTTTTGTTTTTCTTTTTAATTCACGTGTCTTTCCTTTTGATTTTGATTTTCTTTATTTTTTCTTTATATTTTCTTTTTTATTTTATGCTTGAATATTAATATTTTTTTTACAGTATATATTTTGTCACCTTATTTCAACAATCAATACTAAAATATTTTATTTGCTATAAAATAAAATTTATCTTGTTTTTATTATAATAAAGTAATATACATGCATACGATTTTATGTAATAAGAATAACAAAACTCATATTATATACCTAATAATAATAATAATAATAATAATAATAATAATAATAATAATAATAATAATAATAATAACTGTTAAACAACAATAAATGATAAATATAATAAGTATATTTTTTCTGCAAATTGAAGTAATATTGTTAAACAATAATAATAATAATAATAATAATAATAATAATAATAATAATAAGTAAATTAAGAAAAAATCCCAACAAAAAATTCCCCAAAAAATTCCCAACAAAAAATTCCCAACAAAAAATTCCCCAAAAAATTCCCAACAAAAAATTCCCCAAAAAAATATATATTTATGATTCATTTTTAAGTAAATTAAGAAAAAATTCACTTTTGTGACAATTTTAGTGAATAACAACAAAATCATTGTATAAATGAATCATCGAGATGTTTTTTTGAGAATTTTTTCTTGTGAATCATCTAATGATTCATTTTGTTTGTTCGCGAAAAAAATATGTAGAAAAAAAACTTCTTACCTTCCTACCAAAAATTTCCTTCTTATTTGATCTTAACTCTCTCTCTCTCTCTCTCTCTCTCTCTATATATATATATATATATATATATATATATATATATATATATATATATATATATATATATATATATATATATATATATCGGCGGCGACAAATAGTTTTCGGATGCTGATAAATTTATTTCGGTGAATAGTTTTCTTACGGCTATCAAATGAAACCATAAAAACCTGTAAGTATAACCAAGTAATAATATTGATAATTTTTTCGTTTTTACAATCCTTAAACGTTGATAAATTCATTTATGTTGCACTTGCGTGCAAATTGCAATTAATCACTCATTAATAATGTTAACTTATAATAACCGAAACATCTTAACTTGTTTCAGAACTTTGACCGGTTTGATGGGTTGTAAGGTTGTAATAATTCAATCCGACTTTTTTTTTTAATCTATTTTAAGTTATTTTGTAGTCCTGAAACCGTTTTAATTTATATATTTAACAAAAGTGTTTATTTATTTGTTTGTTTATTATAGCATTTTACTTTTATTTTTTAACAAGATTTTGAATTGGTTAGGACCATTAAAATCCTAGAGGCTTTTAAAAATCAAAACAAATAGAATCCAACATTACAAACAAATTGGTAAAATGAAAAGATGTTTTACTTTGTTTTTTATTTAAACAAGATTATTACCATATACCTTTTTAGGCAGATGACAAAATTCCACATAAAAATCCAAACTCATCTCCAACCTTAACAAAGCGAAGAATGGAACTATTGGGAAATGCCAATATGATTATATATGATTATGAGTGGGTTATAAAAAAAGCCACAAATTTGAAATAGCAATACAATAATAGATTTAATATAACCTTCAACAAATAAGCTCAACAAATAAGCTCATGATTAGTTACCGAGAAATAGAGACGACTTGTAACATAGAAACCCATGGTTGCTTACCAGGATGACCATATGCAACCATGATGGGTTTATCACTCCTGATGACTTGTAACATCCTGATGATGAGGTATTTCTAATTTTAACCCTAAGTAGGAAGATTATTTTCATTTTAGCCCTTGTGTATAAGAAGTGTTGCAAAATGGCCCATAATGACTTATAAATATTGGGTGGAGCTCATGTACGCTGGGCGTACATGCCAGAACCTTAAACCCTAATTTTTAGGGTTTGGAACCTATTTACACATTCTTAAGTCCTATGTCGCGTCCCTTCCAACAGCCTGCAACCTTATTTTGACCCTTTTTGCAAACCATAATCCATTTGAGAGTATTTGTGAGCCTTTGAGTGTATTTTGGTGACCATGAAGGAGGAAGGAAGAAGAGAAATCATCTTGGAGAAGTAGGACACTTTACATCTAGAATCGCATCATCATTTTGGCATCATTTGGAGGTAAAAAGCTTTTGACTTGGTTAAGTGTTGATTAGATCTTTTTTAGTCAGGAAATGGTGTTCTTTTAGTCCCATAAGCTTGGTATTATGAGTATGAATTACACTAATTCATATAAGCTTTCCTTTCAGACGTTTTAGAGCATTTAGAAATAGAAAAATGTAATCTTGATTCTTAGTTTCCTTCCATGCATAAGTTACAAGGTCTTTTTGGGTTAAGTAGTTAGGATTTTTTTTATTGGGCACTTTCTAACCATGTTATACGACTGTACCATAATGTTAGCAACTTTATGGTTAGGGATGTGAGTTGACATCTAGATATGGAATATGAGCAAAATAGGTTAACGATTAAGCTCTTGATAAGAAAGAGAGGTGGCCAGGCATGTACGCTAGGTGTAACAAATGGTACGATGCATGTACGCGGTCAATGCCTCGATCGCTTGGTCAAGCGTGGGTACGCCCAACGTACTCAACTGAGTTGACTTAGTTGATTTTGTTACTTTTGATCTTGACCAGGGTTTGACCAATTTTGACCTAAGGGTATTTTGTGTATTTTGATTATATGTTAAGTTTGGCCAGGATCTAATTAATAGGTGACAAGTAGAGTCGATATTCGGAGCAGAGATTTATTCGGCTATTGTTCGGACTGAGAAGTGAGTTTTCCCTCACTGTACTTATGGGTCGAAGGGACAAATGTCGGCCCACTGAGTTATGTATCCTGGTTAGAGGATGTTGCTATGATGAATTGATCTGTTACTACTAAGTCCTGGTATATATGATGTTGTTATGCGATACTGATTTGTAGATCTACCTATTAGCCTGTTATCTGGTTATATAATTATCTGTTACTGTTATACGATATTTGTTATGTATATGTCAACATGGTATGATTGGATTGAGGCGTTACTGATTTTGTCTAGAAGCCAATAAAGTTAAGAGCAAGCCAGACATAAGCTGTGGGGCCAAGGGGCAAGCCAGACTTATGTTGTGGGCTTAGGAGTAAGCTAGACATGAGCTATGGGCCTGAAGGTAAGCCATACTCATGTTGTGGTGTAACATCTGGATTCCTAGGTATATTATTTTATTCTTTTGTTTTTGGAGTTTGTGAAGGAACTCGGCGAGTGGTGCCAAGACTCGCCGAGTAGGGTCGCGGATGTTCATCCGGGTTCACGTCCGGACTCGGCGAGTCCATGGGTGGACTCGGTGAGTCCATGCTATTTAATGAAGCCCTAATTTCCAGGGTTTGGGACCTATTTAAGGGCCCTTATGGCCGTCATTTGCGGCTACCACACCCCTAGAGAGAGACCTAGATCGTTTGTGAGGAAAAGAGAGGCCATTGTTGATCATTTGTTGGTGTAATTTGAAGGAGAAGGTGACCAAGGCAAGAGAAGGCTGAAGGAAGTGCAAATCTAGTGACTTCAGACTTCAAAGGCTTCATATTGAGGTATTCCTTCGGACTTTCTCCAGTTTTGGGTGTTGATTCATAGAGTTAGGGTTTTCAAACCCTTTGGAAGATGATTATGTAGAGTATTTAGTCCCTTCTCGAGTTTGTTCTTTGGATCTGGACTCAAAGAGGTCCAGAGACCTTAACCCTTGGAGCTTTATGAGTCATTTTGGGGTTATTGGACTTAGGTTGCCATTTTTGGGGCTAAATCACCATTTGATGCCATCTTATTGATATATAAGCATCAAGATTCGAACTTTACGTGACTTTCATGCTTGGGAAGGCCAAATTTATGGATTCGGGGCACAGATCTGACCTCAGAAGGTCAATAGAGTTTGTGCATGGCATGAACTCGCCAAGTTGTTCTTGAGACTCGGCGAGTAGGGTTAGGGTTTCATGTAAATCACTCAGTGAGTAGACTTGTCGAGTTGGGGGATAACTCAGTGAGTTAGAAGGGGATTAGAGGATTGGAGTTCGAGGCGGTACTCGCCGAGTTGTTCTTGAGACTCGGCGAGTTGATTCGGGGTGGCCCCACGATTAATGCCAGGTGTGACTCGTCGAGCATAGGGAGGGACTCGACGTACCAAGCGGGACAAAGAGTTAGTGGACATGTGTGTACTCGCCGATTCGCCAAAGTGCACTCGACGATTTGGGTCAAAGTTGGACCTTTGACTTTGTTGACTTTTAGGGTTTGGTCAACAATGGGGTATTAGAGACAAGAGAGGGGTAGAATGGTCTTTTACCCTTTTGAGGGTGCCAATAGAGGGTTGAGTCTAGTCTCGAGATTTATATTTATGAGAGTATTTACTTTATGTGATTAGGCGGGGGCTAGGCAATATTTCTACCAAGTCAGAGATTTACCGAGACACCTGAGGTGAGTCTTCTCACTATACTTTACCTAGTGTGGTAACAGAGTTATGTGACAAAGTATATTAGAGTTATATACCATTGTATTTGTATGTTATTTATGTGTTGTGATTTATTGTGATATGTGATATGCATGATTCAGAGTTACAGAGTAAGGACCTTCGGGTCCATAGAGTTAGGGCCAGAGGGCCCACAGAGAGTTGGGGCTGGAGGGCCCCACTGAGACTCATTGACCAGAGGGTCGACAGAGTTATAGCCTCGAGTGGCGATTATGTGTTAGAGTGGTATTTTGGAGAACTCACTAAGCATTTATGCTTACAGTGTTATGTGTTATGTGTTTCAGGTACCAGTGATGATCGCGGGAAGGCGCCGGCATGATTCGTACACACGCACATTGGAGTATATATATATATATATATATATATATATATATATATATATATATATATATATATATATATATATATATATATTGATCTTGGGGTTTTGTACTGATACAATGTTGATACAAAGTTTTTTTTTTTTTTTTTTTTTTTTTTTTTTTTTTTTTTTTTTATGAATGTGAACGATATTTTATGGTTTTCAAAAGTGAAAAATTGTTCAAATTTTTACGGTGTTACATGTAGACTCATGGGTAATTCAGTATGTAAGTTGTGGACCCAATATGCATGCTGATATATGTTGTGTGGTGGTATTTTGGGGGAACTCACTAAGCTTTGGCTTACAGATTCAATTTTATGTTTCGGGTACTTCAGATGACCGGGGCAAGACGAAGGCGTGATCGTATACATCCTTTGATGTTATGTTTTGGATGATTTTTATGATGAATTGATCTTGAGAGTATTTGTATTTGACACTTGATTTGATATGGTTTCGGGTTGAAAACAATGGTTTTTTTAGATTAAAATGAAACAAAAAAAATTAATAACGTGATTTTTGGAATATTCCAAAAACTATGACATAAGAAAAGATGCTAAAAACTTAATTATTTAAAGTACAATACTATAATAATAACTATATGTTTTTTTCTTTAAATATCTTCCTTTTAAATCGTCAATAGCCTAGAATATCCATCCAAAATTGATTTATAAATTAATCTTGGGTTGTCCCCATTTTGAGACCGTTTTTTGAATAATTTATCTCATTTAGGATGTGAATATGTATTACATGATTGATTGTTTACGAAAGATTCAGTTGTTATTTTCTCTTCGCTCCTCGGGCATATATTTTGCGTATACTTAAGAGCTAAGGGAGAAATGTCGTCGAAGTTTAAACTATTTAACATGTATTTACGAATTACATCAAAGATTAAGGTATGTCGTCTGTTATTATCTTTAGTATATTATTTGTTAGTTGCTATTGTTAAATTTTATTAGCTTGCTAACGAAGAAACATATAAAATCAAAATAAAATCAAAAATCTAATTATTAAAAATAGAAAAAATGGAAGGGATCTATTTATTAATTATACGGGTGTCTATCTAAAATCATAATATAATGTCCAACATTTGTTCCAAATCAAAGAGTGTCTACATACCCCCCTTTAAATTTATGTTGCATCGCTTTTGACCACCACTTCCACCACCACCCCTTCACCACCTCCACCACCACCATCGCCAAATCCACCACCAGCACCACAATCATCACTTCCATCATGACTTCTGTCGCCGCCACAAATCAACACCAATATCCACAAATATCCACAGAATCATCGCTTTCGCGAGTTCTACCGCCTCAACCACCACCACATCCAACATCTCTTCATTACCATCACCCTCACCCCATCAACTTTGCCATCATCGTCGTCGCTGACCTCTCTGCCACAACCAATACCGTTGTCTCCACCGATATTATTGTTGTCGCCATCACCTTCATCTCTGCCACTACCACCACCACTGCTACTGTTTCCATCTCTTCTACCATCTCCATGGCCGCTGCCTATATGAGGTGTTCTTGCTTGCTGAGGGGTACAATACCTTTAGAGAGGTTCCGGTTTGGACCCTTGTCTCCGCTAGCCTCCATCACAAGGTAACCCTAAAACCTTTCTCATAGGTTAAGTTAGTTATTTTTAATGTATGAACAAGATAGAGTGCCCTAGTCATAGTGTTTGATCTTACTTTGTTCTGTTGTCTTGTTTAATTTATATTATTTGTAAACAAGCACCATAATCCAACACCAACTAGATGTCAAGAATGTGTTGAAGGAGATTATCTACATGCATAAGAGTATATGTTTAACATATCAACATCACCCGACCTATGTCTTCCACCTTTATAAGTCTCTCTACGGCCTCAAGAAACCCTGAAGCATGGTTTCATAGGTTTTCTTTGTTTATTACTCACATCAGGTTTCTACATAATAAATCCGACTCCTCTTTGTTCATCTCTTCGTAGGGAAATGATATGGCATGCATACTTCTTTATGCCAATGACATTGTCTTGACTCCTTTTTCCGTCGATCTAGTTAATCACATTACCTTTTTCCTTGGAGAAAGAGTTTGCAATGGTTGACCCTGGGTGAACTATGATACTTCTTGAAATTCACTAGGTCTCTCTTTTACAGTTTACATCTTCATCACTTGACTAGTTGTAGCCTCACTTCCCTACTCAATGCTGATTGGGGGGATGCCCCTCATCTCAACAAGTGGTTATTCATATTCCTCGTTGATAATTTGTATATCATGGTCATCCAAGCGCCATCCCACCGTTTCTAAATCCACAGTCCCGGTTGTGTGGAGAGGCATTACAAATGCAGTTGCTGAGACGTGCTGGCTTTGTATTAATCTACGCAAGTTGCATAATCCACATGAAACATCTACGATCATTTAGTGCAATTAAGTTGACGCCATGTATCTCTCCAACAATCTGGTTGAGAGCACCAACAAACCAAATACATAAAGATTGCATGCACTTCATTTGCAACCGGACAGATTCGTTTCCTACATGCCTTTTAGTCATTATTAGTATGTTGATATCTTCATGAAGCGCCTTCTCATTTATTTATTCATGGATTTCGAATCCGATTTTAGTGTTCTAACTCAACCTCCAACTCAAACTGGGGCGTATTAACCTATATTATCTTGTATAGTGCTTATCCTATTTGTATAATTTGTTTAGGCAAGTTGTACTGGCATGTGTTGACTTGTAATATGTATATATGCAGTTATGCACGTTTATGCTAATGAAATCATTCATGGGAAAATACTTACCATAACATAAGTGATATTATTTCTTATTAGATGAAGATTCTCATTTGGAGGGAAGATAAGCAGCGCGCCAAGGCTTTTCAAGAAAGCTTAAAAATGAATCCTATTTCCTAATTTGCCATATTTCTTTCTAGGTGTATACAGACACCCTTTTCCAATATTACCCTTTTGCAAGCCATCTCTGACATGTGGAATGTAGGATATGTGGGGGTTGCAATGGTGAAATCTGGTCCAACTCTTTAACAAGGTATTCCAATATCCTTCTAAATTTTGATCCCATAAGGTTTATATTTTAAACAAAAAGATACATATTTGAATTCAGAAATACGTGAAAATTGTTACATTTCTTTTCCTTAAATGTTTCATTTCAAAATTACTACTTTGCCTGTCATCATATGTACTTTCCCAAACCGTCTATTCAACATATAATTCTATAAAGAACATCATCGCCCAAAATGCAAACATTTGCAAGAAATTCGTAAGTATCTTCTTTATTTTGCATTTTTGAATCTTGAAATTATGGATGTAGATAAAGATAGTTCTTTTTTCTTTTTTTCTTTATCCCGACAAATTGTGACACGAAATATTTTTTGATCGATGATAGTTGAAACTTATGTTGACTCTTCATTAATGGATACTCATAAATATCAACCCCTTTCTCTTGAAATTCAAGATTTTTATGAAGGATTAATATGAAAATTCACTAAATGGAGCCATGAAGGGAGAAAAACATAATACTAAAACCATATACTAAGATTACAAACAATTTCACAAGTAAACACATAAACACATGACATTAAAAAAAAAAAAAAGTTTCACGATTTATAACATAAACAAAATTTATTTACAGAATGAAGCCAATACACGACGAGGTAGTGTGATCAAAGGTCTCCTTGCATGCAGAACTGCCATATTATCCAACAACAGAACATCACTCTTCCGCCATTGCAGAGTAAAGCACTCATCTTCTAAGATCTTCCTGCAGTCACTAGCAACATCATCTGGCAATGGTGTTTCATCACCAAACATGACTCCTTTTGAAGGATCATCATTCAACTTATCTTTAAATCCTCCTGCAACACCATTAAACCATACTTTTCGTTGTCTTAACTCATCATATCTGAACCCAGGCAATGGTCCAATCAGAACGTTCACTCCACCTTCTATCCATTCTAGTTTCATTCCTAGCTTTGTAGCCCTGAAATTTTTTACACTGTGTGTTTGATATTTTGTGTGTGATTAACTGATTATTGATTGCATAAGGTAGAAAGAAGCCAAACCTTTCTTCAGCAACAATCTTGTTGTCTGTCATGAATGTTTCCTTCCAGCTTCGGCCAACTGGTGATGATGGATCGGATTCTTCTCCTAGAACTCGTGTGTAAATCAATCCTTTTTGTTCCATTTCTTGAACGAATTTTGGGTGTTTTTGCTTCATCTTGTTGTATATGACATGACTTAGAACTATACAAGTTTCTCCTCCAGTTCCTGGTTCTACTTCGCAGAAGAAGAACAATTTGGAAGGACATAAAGGAGCCTGTTACAAAGAAAGATGATCGAGCTATGAATCTCTAGTCGTCTTCCGCTAAATCATGAACAGTTCAATTGGAAAAACTAAACAATTTTGGAAAACCTAAATTCAACGATGATGATCGGAAGTAATTAAGAGATGGAGAATAAAGAGAGAAGGAAGGAACATTAATCATACATGAGACATTTCGTGATGAAAGGGAATGTTTTGATCAGGTGGAGCTTCATTAGCGGTGTAAACGCGACCAACAACTTTGGTTCTGGATCCTGCGCCACCAACACCGTAGCTAAAATCTTCATAGCCGGAGGACTCAACGACGTCGTTGAAGTCAGAAGCCGAGGAGACATGGAAGCCTCTGAAGAGAACAGCACCAGATTGATGGAGTAGAGAGTCTAACCATGCTCTGTTAGCTTTAATCGCTTCTGTTAACTGAACAGCTTTCGAAATTTTAGGGTTTGGTGAGAGAACAATCGGGAAGAGGACTCCATCTTCGCAGTTCTGTTGTGGTAATAACCCTGTAACTTCTTGAACTAAGCTCTCTTCCGCCATGTTTGAAGCGTAGTCGGCTGTATTATCCAAAAATTGAAATCAGAAACGAGAAATCTGTTCCTTAAAATCGAAAATAGATGTGAATGTGATTGGTGACAATCAACAAGAAACAAAAAGAACACAATGACATTGAAATTTAATAAAAGAAAATACTGCAGATTTTAAAACGGGTTAATCAAGTCTACGGTGATCTACTGATCTGTGGTCAAAGTCGATGGCTGTGTTATGTATTTTCTCTTCTGAGTAAAATATACTTTTCGAGTTTTCGTCAATTACGCAGATTATCTATAAAATTGTATCGTTAATTTAGAATGAAATATGTTTGTTAAATATATCATCAAAAAGTTAATTTGAATGCTTTTCCAATTTGTGTGATTAAATAATAGAACAAATAAATTCAGAAAACATTATTTCTTAAAACATATTTTATGATAAATCAGATATGATATACATCAACGGTTATAATTTAAAATTAATAATATATAACTTTTATGATTTTCGATTAGTAATAAAACTAGATTATGACCCGCGTTAAACATGAGGAACACATAAATAAAATGCAAATTTATATAGATATTACAAAATAATTATAAAAAAGTAGGGTTATTGGTATTATCGAAATGTGTAGAAATTACACTAAAATAGGTAAATTTATATAGCGTTAAAGAACCTCTTTATAGACAACATTTTTTGTTTTATTAATTCAATGACCTTGTTTGTCACATATAACCTTTAAACATTTTTTACTTGTGACACGGAAAACAACTATATATAGCCAACCATACATGAAAATGGGTCTACACAAGTATAATCCAACATTTAACAATGTACTTTCAAAATACATTGTTATTTTATGGCTATATTGCGAAATATAACTGTTTATTTCAAAAAATAGCAACTTATTTATGTTCCTTAAAAATGAACCACATAAAACCTCCCACAAATATTAAATATAAAGAAACTGTAACCAATAAATCTGTAACGAAGCTAATCATCTCCCTCCACTTCATCTCTAATATCAGATATTTTTTTCCTTAATCTAAGTTATTGTCAATATCATCACCAATGTTAAGATTCATTGATGGTTTCTTTTTTATTTTAAGGATAATATGACAGAAATCATTTATCAGGTCCATCATTTATGTTTATATCTTCGTTTTTTTTGTTGATTTTGATATGCCTTCTTTGGTTTACAACCATCTTTTTTTTAGGCACCTTTTTTATGAAATAACATTTTTTTTTGTGAGATTATTTCTACGGTTTTGAATATGTGCTGGTATGTTGATTTTTTTGAAGTAAAGAAAGTAGGGTTTTTGTTTGATGTTGGTTCCTAGGTTTGGTTCTTATTTTTTGTGATTTCTCATAATCCATTGCGTTTTATTTTCTATCTTTATCTATAATCTTTATGTATAAAACACTTTATCCATATAGTCATTCACTATAGAGTTTAATGAAGGAAAAAAGAAACACCCCTTTAGTTTTATTTACTTTGCAAATTATCGAGCCTCAATGCAAAGCTTACAACATAATGAAAAAAACAAAAAACTCTTATGAGGTAAATGCCAATTACGATTCTACCCCTTTTCATTTATTTATAGTGATTTACATATTTGGTCCCTGTGTTTAGTTGATTTTTTTGGTTTTGGTCCCTAAAAGAAACTAGGTTGTAGTTTTTGGACCTTGTTTTACTGTTTCATAAAACTTTTGTGATTGTCTAAGTTAACAGCCTAGCTATTAGTTTTTTTTTTTAAATCACCATTTCGCCTTTGAACCAAAACTAAAAAACATATAGCATAACAACAAAATTTATATTTTTCTATTTTTTTTTTCTTTTTTTACTTAAGTTTAGAGTAGAATACATTTTTGGTCCTTGAGTATACCTGATTTTTTTTTTTCCAGAAGGTTCTGAGGGGCGTTTTTGGTATTTCAGGGTCCAATGCTAACTCTAGTTGAGTGCACACTTCTATTATACCGTGCATTCTTACCTGCCCATGTATGGTACCGATTCTTTTTGAAAAAAGAATACGGGAGCCTATTTTTATCTTTCACAACATGCTTATATTTAACTTTAAAGCTCACATCAATTGTTGAGAAGCTATTTCTTATTCTTATTTTGTTACTACCGGATACATAAAAAAACTTTCTAATGAGGGCGTTCATGTCTTTTGTACAACCCGTCTGTTATATTATGTCATGTCATCTCTTGTATTGTCTATTGATTTTTTACGAAGGTATACACACACATGTAACATCATAATTTCATTATATATAACATCCAATTTTAACATTGAGTTTACTGTTTTCGAAAATAGGATCATAGTTACCGATTAAAAAGACGAAACCAAGAACCGAACACACATCAAAAAAAATTTCAAAAACAACATTATACATCCAAATTATAAGTATTCAACAAAGAACCATACGAATGAGTAAAAACATTTAATTTCGAAAACAATATCAAACTTACAGATTAAAATGATTTAAGGAAGAAATACATACATTTATTCGACTAATCAGACTGATGGGAAGGTTGAAGTTTTTTTGCATTTGTTTTCTACGTGGGAATTATGACATAATGTTTGTGTAAATCGATTATTAAAAAGGTTTGAAATATATATACAAGTCAATATGACGAAAATTAGCAGGTAATCAATTGAAATCTCATTTAAACTTAAAATAGAAAATATCATGTTTGAAAGTGTATTGGTTCATAAAAATATTCGAAACTTTTGAAATTTGAAATTAATAGTTTCCGAGATTTCAACATATAATGTATTTGGAAACCAATTTTGAATGGAAATAGAGCCTAAATTTAAGGTTTACATTAATAAGGAACCAATTTTGTAGTTGTAAGTTTGGAAAGAATTCAAGTATCATTTTCATTCAATTCCTACATTTAATTTCCTAATATAATGGATTAACTTCTTGTTTGATCAAGGTGACGTAAGCAAATTGATCTAAGGGTGTAAAACCTATAAAGAAAACATAATCAACAATCCAGATTGTTTTAGATGATGTCATAACATTTCTCTTTTAATAATATTTAAAGATTTATTTGCTACGTGGGAATTATGACATAATGTTTGTGTAAATCGATTATTAAAAAGGTTTGAAATATATATACAAGTCAATATGATGAAAATTAGAAGGTAATCAATTGAAATCTCATTTAAACTTAAAATAGAAGATATCATGCTTGAAAGTGTATTGGTTCATAAAAATATCCGAAACTTTTGAAATTTGAAATTAATAGTTTCCGAGATTTCAACATATAATATAATTTGGAAAGCAATTTCGAATGGAAATAGAGCCTAAATTTAAGGTTTACATTAATAAGGAACCAATTTTGTAGTTGTAAGTTTGGAAAGAATTCAAGTATCATTTTCATTCAATTCCTACATTTAATTTCCTAATATAACGAGTTGACTTCTTGTTTGATCAAAGTGACGTACGCAAATTGATCTAAGGGTGTAAAACCTATAAATAAAACAAAATCAACGGTCCAGATTGTTTTAGATGATGTCATAAGGTTTTTCTTTTAATAATATTTAGAGACTGGAAAATGCTCCAACTCTGTTTTGAGGGGGAAACTGACAAGGTTTTGCTTACGAAAGTATATGGTTTGTTTTGAAAAAAAAAACTCTCACATAGACCATTTTCGTAATTCATTTCCTATGTAAGGACCAAAGCTTATTTTTGTAAATTTTTTATTAGGAAGGCGTATTTATGTAAATTTTTAAAAATATGCATGATTCCTATAAATATAATTATATATAAGGACCTATTATGTAATTACAAAGACTCTTCTTGTAATTTATTTTCTACGTAGGGACCAAACATGTGAAACCTACAAACATGCCAAGACTTTAGAGTCCTTGTATTCCTTAGCCAGGAAAGATTCAAGTTTTTGTGCTGAAGTTCACGTTGAGATGGTAGATATCCCTTTTGATGAACTAATTGATCATGGTCTTACTATGAAATCTATAGTTTTTATTTCTAGAATGTCCCAAGATGGTGTCATGAAATATTCGAATGTGTTGACTTTGTTTTTGAAGATGATTGATGCAAGAAATGTGTATATTCCTTAATTGTTGGATGTTTGTTGCAGAAGTTGTGTATCACTTGATTATTTACTTCTATAGCTGAGCTCTATTCACACGTTTCCTCTTCTTAATGATAATCAGTGTAGTGTTTTTCTTTAATCAAATCTTTACAATCACAGAGATGTAACATTTAGGAATTGACATCTAATATAAAAGTTTTACTATTAACAATTTCAATGATGCTTGCCTTTTTGAAAGACTAGGGTGTTGTTTGTTTTTTTTTTAGGTAAAATGGCTGCAGTCTGTGAATCATGTCTGCAGTCTGCAGACCATATCTGCAGACATATGTAGTAGAAGAGGTGGACGAAACGTTTGTAGTCTGAAATAAGAAGACTGTTTGTTTTTTAACATCTGTAGGCTGTTAGAATGTACTAAAATCTAATTAAACTGGTTGTTTAAAAAAACTTAAAATAGTTTTTTTAATAATTTTATGATTTTATTAAAGATAATTAAACAAATATACGTCAACTTTTATGTATTATTATATAAAAATTGAAATTAAAATGGTAAAAATTAATGTATATATTTGATAAAAAGTAACAAACTTTGATTGTAAAGTTATACCGAAACATTGTAATTAGGGATAAAATAATTAACATATAAAATAGATGAAAATAAACTTTGATTTTAAATGAAAATTTTTAACATTTTCATTTTACTTTTTCAATTAAATTAGTTAAAAGATAGCCATAAATTTTTTCTAAAAAATGAATGATAATGCATTAAATAATATTTTATAAAACTTGGCACAAAAAATGTATAATAATATTAGGACTTTTTTTAATATTTATATAATTAGCTCCACCAATTATTATTTTAATTAAATCTTTATTTATAAATTTATCACAAACATCATGATTGTGTCGTCAAACATTTTTTCTTTAAGTATTGTAACTTTTTTTTTTCAAATTATTTATCAATGATAAAGTTGGAATAAACCTAAGGGTTTTTTTTTTGTTAAAAAAAGATATATGTTTATTTAGGCTAGAAGATGTATGAAGAGGTTTGAAGACTCTGATCCACATCTGCGCCAAGAAGAGGACGCACGGAGCTTCTTAGGTCTGCAGTCTTCAAAAAAACAAACAGTCTGCGAAGCCTAATGTATGTGTGTGGTCTGCACGACGCAGACAGAAGAGGCTAACAAGATCTGGAGACAAAAAACAAACAACACCTAAGTATTACTAAGGTGCTATTTGTTTTTCAATAAAACCTCTTCTAACCACCTATTACTGCGTCACACATCACACGTGCAACACTTGGCCTTTCACAGCTGTTTGTTTTTAGAAGAGTTCTGACTTAAAAACTGTTGCGCGTATGCTGCCTGGCGCAACACTTGACCCTCTGTTTCAGACCTCTTCACACCTTACTTTAACTTATTGCAGCAGTCTGCAGAGGTTTAAAAACAAATAAACTTTTTATTACATGCTGCAGTCGTTTGATCCCCCTCTTTTGTTACAAAGGGTTGCAGAGGTGGTCTGCAAACTTCAAACATTTTCACTTTCAAAAAACAAACGACACCTAAGTCGAACAAATTGTTTTTACAACATTTATATGTTGTGTTCTTCTCATTGGTCACATATGCAATGGTTTACAATAGACCTACACAAAAAGACCGGTCTCGGACCGGACCCAAAAAAAGATCAAGACCGAACCGGTCTAAAACGAGACCAGACCGAAAAAAGACCGGTCTAAAAAAAGACCGG
The DNA here is from genome assembly GCF_002870075.4 of Lactuca sativa. NCBI lineage: Eukaryota > Viridiplantae > Streptophyta > Magnoliopsida > Asterales > Asteraceae > Lactuca > Lactuca sativa. The sequence goes on along the minus strand of NC_056626.2, from coordinate 176,501,326 downwards.
ACCGGAAAAAGACCGGCTTGAGACCGTCCCAAACTGGTCCGAAAAAGAGCGGACCGTTCGGAGAGTGGTTCTAAAGAAGACCGGACCGGTCTGAAACCGGTCTGAAAAAATAGACTTGTAACCAAACTTTATAAATATATAAATTTTGTGTTAATTATATAATTTTTAATCATAAACTATCTAATTTATTTCAAGTTTTTCTTTTGTTAAACTTAAATTATCATTTTTAATAAATCTTATTTTATTATTTTCGTGATAATCTCATATTTAGTAATTGAAAAAACTTGAAACCAAAACAAAAGAATCGAAAAATACCGAAACCGAACAAAATAACCCATAAATCGAACCGAAAAAGATGTACGGAAAGACCGAGAGACGAGACCGAAAAAGACTGGTCCGCAAAAAGACCGGTCCGAAAAAAGACTAGATCGAAAAAAGACCGAACGAGACCGGTCTGAAAAAGACCGGACCGCTCCGAGACCGACCTCAAAAAAATCGGACCGTTTCGAGACCGACCCAAGACCAGTTTGGGACTGAAAATGTACACGTCTAGCTTACAAGCAACACAATAAGGTGGACGTGTTCACGCTTGGGTCGTTGGCCCATATACAAAAAATATTAGAACACATAGGGCGTGTTTGGCAAAAGTAGCTGTTAGCTGGAAGCAGGTAGCGGTTAGCTGGTAGCGGGTAGCTGGTAGCGTGTAGCTGGTAGCTGGTAGCGGGAAGCTGTAGCTTTTATTTGTTATATGAATGTTTGGCAAAACTAGCTGGAAGCTTTTGAAATATATAAAATTACATAAAAGGACAAGTGATTAAAAATAAAAAAATATATAAATGCATTTTTAAGGGTAATTATGGAAATTGATTTCAAAAGCTCTGGAGCGTTTTGTTAAAAGCTACATGAAGTAGCTTTTAGAATCGGAGCGTTTTGTTAAAACTAAAAGTTAAACGCTCGTACTGCCAAACGAAGCTTTTTGTTTAAACTAGAGCGTTTTGTCAAAAGCTAAAAGCTAGAAGCTCCCAAACGTTTCCAAAAGCTCCGTGCCAAACACGCTCATAAACATACTCATGTAAATATGTATATGCTAACAAATAACCATACACAAAGCTTAATGTCTTTCACATTTGGTCGTTTCCTACGGATGGGGGTGTTTAGGGTGCAAAATTTGCAAAATGTGCAGCTATACAAGACCCAATTTTTTTTTATTATATACTTTTATTTAAAATCAAAATTTATAATAACGATAATGGTTCTTTTTCTCTGGTTCGTCCTGAGAGTCTTTAATTCATCAGAACTGCTCTTAAAATTAAGAAAAAAATAGCTATTTAACTTTTTTTTTTTCATGTGAAATTTTGAACAAATGTTTTTCCCAACGTCTAAGAAAACAACATTATAAATCACAAGTATAAGCAATCATTTGTTTTGAAAAAATGTGTTGTGTATGCATGATTTCTCTTAGACGGGTGAGAGCGGGTAACGAGAAGCCAAGCTATTCTGACGTGGCATGCAAATAACGCTGGTATAACGGGTGGATCACCGGTCCCGGTCCCTGCTATTAGGCATTGCGTTTTTTTGACATTTGTGTGACAACGGAACGAAACTTACATATATACATATTAACGGTTTATTTTTCGACCGTTGTGGAACGGTCACGAATTAAAAAAAAAATCAATTTAATTCTAATATATATATACACATTTTAACTTCAAATTTTTACATACCAAATTCATCAAATTCTCTCAAATACACAATTTTTTTATCAAGTTCATTATCTTTTCTATTTTTCTATTTACAAAAAAATGGATTATTTGATCCGTTTCGTACATACAATGATGATAACAACAACATTGATATAATCATGAATATGATGTATCGATAATCTACGGACATTCTACTGCCAGAGCCATCTCCACTACTGACAAGACGAGTGGCGTTGGACATAGATCGTGAAGAAGGACATAGACGTCTTGTACACGATTATTTTGCGGATAATTGTGTCTACCAACCTAGCGATTTCAAAAGAAGGTTTCGTTTGCGAAAAAATATGTTTCAACAGATAGCTAATGCATTGGAAAGCATGTATAATAAATACACTTTTTAGATAAATGTTTTTTAGATTATATAAATGTACTTTTTAGATAATTGTTTTTTAGATAATATAAGTACACATTTTTTACAAATTAAATATATGTTTAGGTATGAATTTTTCCAAATGAGGTATGATGCGAGAGGTAAATGAGGTTTTACAGGGTTGCGAAAATGTGATGCTGCAATCAAGCTTATGGCAATGGGAGAGTCGCTCGATTCCATTGATGACTATATGAGAATGCCAGAGTGAACTGCACGAGAAAGTTTGTATAGATTGGCAAGTGGTGTTATCGAAACCTTCGTTGACAAATACTTGTGCAAAACTTCATTAAATAACATGCAACAACTATATGTGATGCATGAAGAATGACATGGTTTTCCGGATATGCGTGGAAGCATTGATTGCACAAAGTGGATATGGAGAAATTGTCTTATGGTGTGGAAAGGTCAATACACGAGTGGTCATCTAGGATCAACTTCGTTAGTATTAAAGGCTGTTGCTTTACAAGACTTGTGGATTTGACATGCTTTTTTTGGAGTTGCGGGTTCTAACAACGACGTAAATGTTCTTGATCAGTTAACAATATTTTAGGACCTTTTGACAGTAAAGGCACTGGATGCTCATTTCACAGTGAGTAACCATGAATATAAGTTTGGGTATTACCTCATGGATGAAATATATCCACCATATTTCGCGTTTGTAAAAGCCTTTCGACACCCGATAGAACCAAGAGACAAATTTTTCAAGAGAAGACAAGAAGGAGCACGTAAGGACGTGAAATGTGCTTTCGGAGTTTTGAAAATAAAATGGCACATAGTTGAACATGTGACACAACCATATGAGTTGGACACTCTACGAGATATTATGTAGGCATGTATCATATTGTATAACATGGTGATTGAAGATAAAGAATGAAACATTGCAAAGTATTCGCCTACGGAACCAGGACACACCAATTTCAACAAGGGACAACAGAATACTTACATAGAGTAGTTGACATTCAAGACCAACGAGAACACAAGCAAATTTGAGAAGACTTGGCAAATCATATCTACGATGGTACTGAAGATTAATAATATAGGTCAAAAAATGTAATTTTTCTCACCTTTTTTTTGGTTTTTAGGTTTTAAATGTTTATGTCCTTTGTTGTATTTTTTAATGTTGTTGTTAATTTATGATTTATTAAAACTTTATTTTTTTCTTTTTAACTGTTATTTTTAATTTATGATTTAATTTATATGATGATTATAAATATTATGACATAAATAAAAAGAACAAATTGGAAACATAGAAATTAAAAACATCAAACTTTTCTTTAAAAATAATAGAAAATAATGGGTGTTATCTGTAGTTGTTATAGATCGAGTTTATGAAACGAAATCAGAGTTAAGGTTGAAATATGAACACCGAGAGTAAATATGATTTGGATGGCTCAATTATGCTTCAAAAAGATACAGAGAAAATGTTTTAAGTACAATAGCGAATGCTCTCAAAAGCTACTTTAACTCTAGTACCTACCCTATTTATAGGGATGACCAAAGCATACAAAAAATACATAAGGGATAAATCGTTAAAGCTTCGACATACAGATACCCCTATGCAAAACAAACAAGACCGACTTCGACACTAATACAAGACTAGGAATGTTTCGGCACCTCACAACCAATTTCGACCTTAATATTTCCCCCCCTTTTTAAGCAATGTCGAATCCTAAGTCATCAGCATCTGTGCCGCTTGATGTATAACTCTCCTTATCTCAGCATAACAGTTAATCGATTTATGAATCTATGCTTTGTCACCATCATTGTTCTTCACATAGTTATTCATACGAATAATAAGATTCGTATACTGAGAAGTAGTGTACTTTTCCACATCACATACTTGGAAAAGAAACTTTGTGTTCTTCCCTTTCTTGTTTTTCCCCACAAAAACTATACCAAGATGCTTCATACAAATCTCTCCATCTTCGAAGCTTTAAGACTTGCTTGACCCTTTAATATCAATTGAGGCACTATAACTTGTCGACCATGGCAAGAGCAAGCTCTACATCTTTCATTGCAAGACAATCGTAGTAATTGTCAATGAACTGCTTTATGTGTGCAAACCCAATCGAGAAGCATTCTTTGTTTGACATTTGGAGCTTCGAAACATTTACTCCTTTTAATATCCTTGCAACATAGATGAGATCATGTAAATTTATCAAGGGAAAATCTACTATAGAGAAGTCGAATGCAACATTATTGGCATGAACAACATGGAATCTATAATTCTGTAACACCCCTTCGGATAAAACATCCTTCGAAATGTTGAGAACTCTCACAATCTTTACCAGAGACCAAATCTCTTCTTCTCTTTTACCAAGAACTGCATGAAATTTAATCTTTAATCATTTATATTCCTCATTGTCTTCAAATTTATCAACGATCTGATATTGAGCAGCCGTAAACATCATCTCATTCACAGGAAAATCCAACTGATTGAATTCAGAGTTTTCAGTAACATAAATCTTCTTGGGAACCATTTCAAACTCATACATAATCCAATTAAAAACTAAAGCTTCAATGGTCTCGTAACAGTAATGTTTCATGGGATGACCCTTTTCAAGACCAGGTGGGTCACTTTGCCTTTGCCTTAAGATGTTTTGTATTTGCATTTTTTCCATCTCTACTTCTAAAGCCATCTTTTTCTCTTCAGCAGTTGGCTCAATGGTGATACCCTTCCCTTTACCTTTCATCTCTTCAGTTGATTGAGGTTGCTTTGAACTTGATCCCTCAACATTCGAACCAACAACAATGCCTTTCGTCAATGACCTTATTGTAATAGTAGTCGAGACTGTTGAAAACGTGTATTGGGTAATGAAGTGGGAATTTGTTTTGATATAACTTTCCCAACAACTTTCGCATCATCTCCATCTTTAGATTTCGATGAACCCATACCAACACTCAAACCCATGCCAACATTCCTTGCTCCCTCTTGCACCCCTGTGTGAACAGGAGGGGCATCAGTTGGCATCAAATTAATCAGCTTCAAAAATGGTGCCATTTCAAATTTTATCGAAGCGTCCGAGGATGAAAACAGGGTAGACAAGGAATCTGGAGAAACAGAGGACTGTGGTAAAGAACTAAGCTTCGAAATTAGCTCTTTCAAGTTCCCCAAGAGCTCTTCAATCTTTTCAAAACTTTGAGTATCAGACTCAGACTTTTTTTCAACCTTGGGAAGTAAAGAACTGTATAATTCAACCACTTTTGTCACAACACCTACAATACTATCCACCTTTGTATTAATAGATGAATAGTTATGTTCAAGATATGCAATCTCCTTTGCCATGTCAGTATGAAGTTCTTCAAGCTTCAAATTCATATCTTCACAAACTTTCTATACATCTTGAACAAACAAAACATGTTGTTGTTTGGCATGTAACACCCCGTTCCTAAGAGTACCTAATTGTGAGTCCCCGAGATTTAAGAGAAATGGTATTTTGGTTATCTTGTGGGAAAAGTGGAAAATGAGGGACAAGTATGAAATCTGGGGACTCGCCGAGTATGCCCAGCGTAAGCTGGGATTACGCACAGCGTAAAGGTGTATATGGACGCGGGTGCAAGGCTGAGTGCGCCCAGCGTACTCTCTGAGTTCTAAAACCCTAAAATTAGGGTCAGCCACTATATAAGGAACATGTTGGTTCATACCCTAGCCTCCATAAGCTCTCCCTTAACCTCAGAAACCCTAAGATAGCCGTCCCACCTCCTTGATTGGGTGTGTTTGGTCTTGGAAAGCTTGGATTAGCAAAGGAGAGCATAAAGGAAGAAAGGAGAAGTTGTCAAAGAGGGAGAGGAATGGCTGGAGCTTATAGATCTGGGAAGACATCATCCTTTGGAGCCTATTTGAGGTATAAAGCTTCTTGCTTGTCATTCATATTGTGTAGATCTATGTGTTGTGAAGCTTTGACACCATTCTTGTCCCAAAAGTCGTCATCTTGATGCATGCTTTGAGTTGGCCGAGATTATCTGTCCTTTCAGACCTTTGGAGAGGTATTGAGTAAGAAAAATGAGGTCCCAAGGGCTGTGGTTGTTCCATGTGTGAGATATGAAGGTCTTAATGGATTAAGACCTTGGATTAAGAGCTTTATGGACGTCCCAAGTGATAAAGTTTGAGACTTTATGAATCTTAGGCATATTTGGCCTAGGGATCTGAAGTTTGGGCTTAAGAGCTTAAGCCATTAAGAAGTTATGAGGACTTAATGAATAGCGAAGTTACGCCCCGCGTAACATGCGAGTACGCCCAGCGTAGCGGGCCAGTGTCCCGATCCCTTATTGCGAGCATTGTTGTACGCCCAGCGTACCCCGTCTGTGGCATTTTCAATTTGGGCCTTATAGTTTGGGCTGTTATTTGGGCTGCTGGATTTTGGGCCGTGACTGGACATTATGGTTAGAGTGTTGTGGGCCCATTGGTTGTTATGGATCATGAGTTTAGGCCCATTTGGTGAGGTGGGCCCAATTTAATAAATTGGGCCAATAGTGGGCTTTGCTTTGGACTTTTGGACTTTGGGTCATTGGTGGGCCTGGGAGCTTACCTAGTGATTGGGGCCGGATTGAGTTAGGGGTAAAATGGTCAATTTACCCTTGGAAGAGTATTGTGCTTGGCCTAATGTTTATTTGTGCTATGTTGGCTAGTTCGGGATTTTCGGTGAGTCGGTGATTCGAGAATCTGCTTCTTCATTTCAGAGTTTCGGCAGTGCGAGGTGAGTTATCCTCACTATATCAACAGGGTCTAAGGCACCAAGGCCGGCCCTTTATCGGACTGAGATCCGGGTATTGTTGTTATGTTATTGCTTTGATATGTTTGCATCCTGGTAGTTAGGATGATGTATGTTAGAGACCTGGTTGAGGTCGGTATCTTGATATGTAGGGTGATGTTATGCTAGTGACCGGTTAGGTCGGTATCCTGGTTAGGATAATGATATGCTATGTGATCTGTTTGATTGGCTTGTTGACTGTGAATTGATATATGATTGTATGTTTATGTGCACATGGTTGATTGGACTGGAGTTGGATTGAGGCGGGTCCTGCTTTGTGCTGTAGGCCAAGATACCCAGGGCGGACCGATTGTCCTGAAGGCCCAGTGATTGGTCGGGATAGGCTGTAGGCCCCAAGAGGGCAGACCAGACGTGACGAGGCTCGGAGAGTGGACCAGGCCGACTGAAGGCCCTGTGCGGGCGGACCAGTCATACTGTAGACTCAGAGAGTGGACCAGGTGGATTGAAGGCCCGGTGTGGGCGGACCAATCACACTGTAGACTCGATGTATATGGCTAGACTCGGAGGGTGGACCAGGTGGACTGTTGGCCGGTGCGGCGGACCAGTCACATAGTAGACCCGAAGTGCATGGCTGTTTTGTGATCGGATATGATATGGCATGTTATGCGTGTATGGTATATGTGGTTGGTATTTTGGGGATATCTCACTAAGCTTTCGGGCTTACAGTTGTGTTTTTATGTTTTTCAGGTTCTTCAGGAGACCGTGGCAAGGCGAAGGCGTGATCGTACCGCTCCTCATGTTTATGTTGTGATGTGATTATGGGAATACTCTAAATAAATTGTATTGAAAACCTTTTTGTAATAATTTAATGAAATCGGGTTGTTTTGAAAAATTTAAATTGGTTGGAATTTTTCGGTCGTTACATGGCAATTGCTCTCAGCTCCTTTATCTTATGATTAAAGGTTTCAGACTGAAATTTCACGTGAATGAATTCTGATCCATTTGATCCATAATGGTTTTAATCGAAGCTCCTGAGCCTTGAGCATCACCTCGACTTCAATTTCAGAAACATGATTTCTACTCCCAACATCTGCTTGAAATTGTAATAAGTAATTGAGCTTTTGGTTAATAATCTTGAATTGCTTACCAGACATATGTTGGATAAGGTGTCTAAGTCCATAACTATTTCTGGTAAGTACTTGACCCGACCCGACATGGTCCATTTGGGTTGCATGGCACCATGCAATTGGATGAACTAAATGAGAGAAATAACACATATGGTTTATTAATATATTATAAGTTCTAATATATTAATAATATTATTTAATTAGTTTGATCAAGAATTAATTTAGAATTAATTAAGTGATCAAAAGATAACTAATTAAATATATGGGTAGATTATGTAAATCTTCCATATCTTATATAGTGGGCTAAGAGGCTCCATGGATTATCAAGTTGGGTTCTACCCATAGGATGCTCCATGGAGTTAACCCATGGATCAAGAAATGAAGAGTCATGGATCATTAGGGTTTACCTAATGGAACACACTATATAAGCAATGTAACTCTCCCCAAAATCGGTTACACTAAGAAACAAGAGGGCTTGGCCGATTTTGCATGTGTTAGAGTATTCTCTCAAGTTTGTTCTTTGCATTTGGTGTTGTGTGAAGCATTTGAGGCATCACACTTGAGGTGCTAGACTCACAAGGTTTCAAGGAACACTTTCAACAACAGGGTATGTAGTTCTATCTTTTGTACAAAGAAAATTGTACCCCATGTATGCTAGATAGGTTCATAACCTTGGAAAACAACTTTGCATGATTATTAGACAAACATAGATCCAAGGTTATTAGGGTTGCATGTACACTTAGGAAGTGTTAGAATGCTCAAATCCCATCAGTGGTATCAGAGCCGAGGCTTGCTTGTTTGATACTTGATGCAAAACTTGTTTTTCAAAACCTAAAACTGTACAGACTGCAAAACTCGACGAGTTCTGGCCAAAACTCGCCGAGTTCATGAGTTAACACATGAGCTCGATGAGTTCCTTAGGGAACTCGACGAGTTTAGCTTGCAGAATGCAGTTTCTCGTGTGTTGCTGCTGGAAATGGACTAAAAACATTACCCTAAACTGTTTTGGTGTTATAAAACTCGATTTAGATGGTGTAATGTTTATGCTAATCCATTTTCAATGGCTATCATCAAAATTACAAGTTTTTAAGTGTAATTTTTTGATTCATGAAAGTGTTCATATTCATGTTCTTGAATTTATGAAGATTAGATGATCATAGGAATTCTTTGTAACCTACTTGGTAGTTTAATTCTTGATCATAATGTGTTTTAATGGAGTCCATAACTTGTCCTCAAGTTATGGAAAACCAAAAGTCACTTTGTTCTAAAACCATTAAAAGAACACATGGGTTATAAAAATGAAGAGTCTTCATTTTTAATACTCTAATTAACTCATAAGTTACAAGAAATGAAAAGTTTTGAAAGTTTACAAAACTTACCCTCAAGTTTTGGAACAAGTAAGGTCTTGATTAAAACTTTAGTTCCAACCCTTAGAATTTTAAAAGTTAAAATTCAACCCTTATACTTATAATATTATAAGTTAATAATATATATATATATATATATATATATATATATATATATATATATATATATATAAGATCAAAGTCATCTTACCACTAGTACGCCTCATTCACGAAGCCAGTCTATAAGATGGGTATAAGGTTGTTGCCTATAAAATGGCAACTTAATGGGAGTCCACTCTCACCCACCGCTTGCTTGACTAGTGGAGGGTCGTTAGCCGAACGGGTAGGACAAGGACTTATAAATTCTCATTAAAAGTATAATGATAATTATAAAGTAACTAAATGTTTTATTAAATTCCCAATCTAAGTTACTTTAGGAAAAATGTGAATAAGGTGCTAATCAATGAAATTACACTTTACACTTTGTCTAAGTCGTTAGTCGAGCGTGTGTGGTTAACCGGCACACTAACTTAAACTTAACAAGATAGGTAAAGGGTGACTTAATGTTTATCATAGTATCGATGGAGCGTGGTGGTTAACCGACACATCGATTGAGGGGGTAATACATTAAGGGTACCAAGTAATTTGCATGGTTACTTCACACCTCGTTTTGTGATCCTCGACATCCCAGTGACAAAACTTGGAGGGCACACTCAAGATTGAAACATGCCTTTGAAAAGTTCATTGAATCTCAAAAAAATCTAGGAGTTTCTAAGAACCAAATTAAATATTTTTAATATTTCGTCTTTGGTGGAAATTGGTGAATCGTCATTCACCTACCTTTCAAATATGTTATTACTTAAATTACGACATACCTCTTCTAAGTATAATATATTGTGATTGGGTCCTAGCCTTAATACTACCTTTGGGTGTTTTATTAAGGACTATCTCTATTTCTAAACTAAACTTTTCTTCTTTTCAGATGTCTGCAAACACTGCTGCTTCTGGCTCTAATCCTAATGGCTCCTTTTCTCTAATGAACTTGTGTGGGAAAGTCACTTTTGATGGATCCAACTTTAATGAATGGATCAGAAACATCCGAATGATTACCCGCTACGAGGAAAAAGAATATGTCCTCGATAAGGAGCTTAAGGAGATTGATGAGACAGTTGCTACTCCTCAAGATATTGCTGGATTTAGGGCACATGAAAGGGATGCCACCAAGGTGGCATGCATCATGATGGATACTATGACAACCGACCTCCAAAAGTCCTACGAGGACTTCTACCCTTTTGAAATACACCAAGATTTTATGGAAAGATACCATCAAAGTGCAAGACAAGAGAGGTATGAAATCATCTCCTCCATGATAGCAACCCGAATGAAGGATGGTGAACCCATCATGGGCCACATGTAGAAAATGCAAAGATTTGTGGACCTTTTGCTGAAGCTTAATGTGAACTTCCCCGAGGAGCTTGCAATAGATATCATTTTGCACTCCTTACCTTCATGTTATGATCAATTCCACATGACATACCACATGAACAAGGAAGAGGTCACTCTCAGCAAACTTCAAGGACTCCTAAAGACTGCGGAAAGTGGTCTTAAGGGTAAGGCGGTTGTTACTACTTTTACTCCTACCAACTCCACCACTGTCTTGGCAATCGGGAAAGGATGAGGGAAGAAGAGAAAGAGTTATTCGAAAGGTACCAAGGCTAGGACCCTTGAAGGCTCTTCTTCAAGTGGAACCAAGAAAGGCTTCATCACTCCTTCTTCTGACCTAAAAGAGGCTGAATGCTTCTATTGCCATGAAAAGGCACATTGGAAGCGGAACTGTCCAAAGTACCAGCAAGATGTGAAGGATGGGAAAGTCAAACCCAACCATGCAGGTATTTACACTATCTTATCTAATAACTCACCCCATTCTAACTCATGGGTCCTTGATACCAGTTGTGGTATTTATATCTGTTCTGATTTGCAGGGACTAAGAAGAAGTGAGAATGTGGAGAAAGGAAGAATAAACTTGATCATGGGAAATAGGAAAGCTTCACCTGTCACCAAGATTGGAGTTTATACTTTATTGCTAAGTAGTGGGTTTAGTTTAGATTTTAATAAATGTTGTTATTCGCCAGAAATGGCAAGAAATGTTATTTCCTTTCATGCATTGTATAAACAAGGTTTTACCTTTTCATTTGATAATGAAGTTGGTTCGATTAATGCTTTCTTTAATAATGTTCTTTATTTTAAAGCATTACCTTGTGATGGTGTGTATGAAATTAACTATATCTGTGGTTGATAACTTAGGAAATAATGTTTTGTGTATTGATTCTCTTAATAATAATAACTTGGATAAAGCATCATTATGGCATTGTCGTCTTGGACATATAAGTAAGAAACGCATAGGCAAACTCCAAAAGGATGGAGTCTTGGAGTCATTTGACCTAAAGTTAGATGATAGTTGCGAATCATGCTTACTTGGAAAAATGACAAAGTCACCCTTCACAGGTTCTTGTGAGAGGGGTAAAGGTTTGTTGGACCTTGTACACACAGATGTGTATGGACCATTCAAACATACCACAAGGGATGCTAATCGTTATTATTTGACTTTTACTGATGATTACAGTAGATATGGATATGTTTACTTAATCAAGCATAAGTCAAAGACTTTCGAAAGGTTTAAGGAATTTAAACAGGAAGTCGAGAATCAATTGGGCAGGAACATTAAGATGCTTCGATCCGATCGAGGTGGTGAGTATCTTAGTTCAGAGTTCCTCGACTATCTTAGGGAATGTGGGATTGTCTCACAATTGACACCTACCAGGACACCGCAATTGAATGGTGTAGCTGAGAGGCGTAATCAAACCTTGTTGGATATGGTTCGTTCCATGATGAGTCGAGCTTCGCTACCAATCTCATTCTGGGGGTATGCCTTAGAGACTGCCGCCCATATCCTTAATCTAGTCCCTACAAAGAAAGTTGCCAAAACTCCTCACGAGATGTGGACTGGTAAAGTACCCAAACTAGACCTCATCAAGATTTGGGGTTGTGAAGCTTTCGTGAGATGTGAGACTCATGATATGCTTGAACCCCGAAGCGAGAGGTGTATTTTCATCGGCTACCCACAAAGATCCTTTGGTTACCTCTTCTACAGACCTAGTGATAATGTGGTCTTTGTAGCAAGAAGAGGAGTCTTTCTTGAGAGAGAATTCATAAGCCAAGGAGACAGTGGGAGGAAAATTGACCTTGAAGAACTTCAAGAGTCAAGTGGTGAAGGAACTTCAAACCCTAGCCCTGAACTTGAGGAGGAAACTCCTGTTGAGCCAATTGACGAGTATGTACCTCTGAGGTGTTCCACGAGAGGTAGGAATGCACCTGAGCATTACTATGGTTTCCATATTACTACGGAAGGTGAGACACTTATTAGTGATGAGACACTAGTAGGTATGGATGAACCTAACTGATGGGTTTTAGCCAAAAGACATCCTATGCGCTCATGCAAACCCTAAAGCTTGGATCTAGGTTTCTCTATTGTACATGCTTTTAATCCAAGACTTAAAACCCTAGATCTAATCAAAATAACATATGAATAAGGGTTTAGATCATAGCTTGATTGTTATATAGCAATAACAATCTCAAATCCTTCTTGTATTGACTTTAGAAAGCTTAGAGTCACAAATGTCACTCCTCTAATGGCTCACAAACACCAAGAGCAAGAGGATGAAGAGGAAAAGAGAAGGAGCTGCCCAAAACCGTGTGGAAACCTTAGAGGACTTGTTCACCACGTTTTTGAGGCTTAAGGGCACTATTTATACATGTAGGCTATTAGGGTTTTGAACTAGGAAACCTAATTTAGATGCTTAGGCCCTAAGCAACCCATGGACCCTTTATTAACAAGCCTTGGACGATTTCTAATGGGTTTCCCCATAGAATTCGTCCAACCTTAAATAATAAGGTAATCTATAGCCCAATTGTAATTACCTTATAATTACAATTCCAGTCCCTTAAGTTTAATTAATCTCTTTTAGCCACAAACTTAATTCTTATTAATTCTTGACTAATATTAATTAAACAATATGATTTCTCCTTTAATATATTATTCTCATAATATATTAATAAATCATATTTAATCATTTCTCTCCATAATTCATCCTATCAAGTTGCTTTGGTGAAGGCAACCCAAAAGGACCATGCACCATCGGGTCAAGTACATACCAAAATGGTTATGGACTTAGACACTAATCCAACAGTCTCCCACTTGGATAAGTCTAATAACTATTCTGCGTATGACTTCAGATCCTGATCTGCAATCGTAGCTTTCTAAAGCTGCTGTCAACTCTGATCTTATCAGATATGCGTGTCCTTTAGATAAGGGATCATATATTCCTCCATTCTAGATATTATCTTATAGATTGAGACATGGATCTAAATCATTCTCTCTGTCTATGTGCTTTTTCCCGAATTCAGATTTATGACGACTGACAACAGACTACAATTGAACACATCAATTTAGTCTCGGCTTGGCCAAGCACTTAGGTGCCATCACTAAATCATCGAGAGGCCCACAGATATCGCTTTATCCTAGTTTGGATAAAAGGAATGGATAAACTTTGACTCAATGCTTGCTTGCACTCACTCACCAAATCACACACAACAATCTGTTTTATAACACCATGTTACTGGTGCGTTTACATATTATCAATGTGCAACCGATTCGCAAGATACAACTCACACATCTCGGTTTCAAGAATATAAGATGTTATCATCTCACCAATCACTCGCGATAAAATCCATGAAGTGATCCAAGTGAGCGTGGGTTTAATCCAATGCTTAATCATATTCATAAGCACTCATGAACGTTGCAGCAAACAATTGCTTATGTCTAATACACTTTAGACAATCCACACACCAATTCACGACAGTCTTCATTCATATCTACTTCCAACATATGATCGACTGTGGCCCGTTTGAATAATTTGACTGGTCTTAACCAATTAAATTATCCAGGAAGTCAAAACATGCAAAGTGAAACTCAAGAATAATACTAATCACATATGGCCTCAAACCTTTGAGTATAAATGAAACACCTTTTATTTATCACCATATTGATAACTCATTATTTGTCGTTTCAGGTAATCAACCTTTTACTTGAATTATTACCACACTTGTCCCATACTCTTAGCATGTACACAATGTTTTCTTATGGTTCTTACTTTGTGAAATAGATCATACTCATTTCACAATTCCCAATTCCTATCACGAGTGTAAGAATATCAATTCTTACCACTTATAGAATATGTTAGATTCTAACATTTTATGCAATGATCCTTTTATAATATCACTGCACTAAAGTCACAATGACTATTTCCAATGGATTACAAAGTCCTCTATCGAAATTGTTACAAGACAATTCCACAGATGTGATGTCTCTCACTCAAAGTACATTCCTTTGAACATCCTTTTGCATAAAAGTTTCTAATTTTAGACATAGATTCTCAATATCTAACTCCCAATATGGAAACCTTTCCATACTTACCATATCACAATTCATTCTTAATAGAATCTTATCTATTCATAATAAAGTCGATATGTTCCATCCAATATCATACTTCCAACTACTCACAAGCGACCAATCCTCGGCGAACTTTGGATCGTCCTTTGATAGTTGTTTAATTATCTTAGTCAAAACCAATTCTAGTCCTTTTTCCCTCTAAATGTGCTAGTCATTTGGAAAATTTTAGAATGGTCAAATATTACAGCATTCGCAATCGATCCTATTCCCCAAGCGTATTGGACATGATGCATAATGTCTTACATGAAGATTTAATACTTTATCAATCTTCTGCCATAATATTTTATTTGCTACGTTCTTATAATTCGAAATATGAAGAGGAATGCCGTAATCATAATCGAAATTTAAGAACGCACTATGTATCCTTTGACTATATTTATTAAAAGTTCTCAATTTGAGCTTTAGATTTTTGAAACAAAGTACAATATTCTCTCCCTTAATTATAGCAAAACATCTTTACATCCTTACTACTTTGCAAAGTATAACTCTTGTTTTCTATAATTAATATTGCTGACTTGCAATACTTGCCTTAATAATCATACAATCATAACATTTATACTCCCACTATGATGATGATTATTATAAACATAACACTTATGCTCCCACTAGCTTTGACATGTATTTAGAAAATAGATTAACTTACAGAAAAACAATACCTATTGAATTTCATAAGTTCATGTACCTAATGCTTTGATAATCTTTTATCAAGGCTTCTTTTAATCTCATACACCTTTTATCCGAGATAGCTGATATGTGTGTCTTAAACAATTTAGACAAATTGCCAAATCTCACAATTCGAATCATGGAAAGGGATACCGTAACCATAATCAAATTTGAGAATGCAATTTTACAATTGCTATCTTCTTAAAATCTCTCTTAGTGAAAGCATTTTCTCACAGTCATTTTTATGAAGGAGAAAATCTTATGACACTTAGATTTTAATGGTGTATGTGTTCCTATCCATCTGAATTTGTCAAAACAAGGTTTTACGACAAATTCAAACTCTTATGGACCGAACTTTCTTAATCTTGATTTCTTGCCTTATGGTAACACGGCTGCCCACCATGTCTTCCAAGTAGTTAAGCAGCTCACCCTTTCCTATCAATGTACTTTTCATTGATTAAGGTGCTTGCCTCTTATTCGTTCAAATGAGAACTCATAGGGCTCACATGCATAATTAACTCATTTGGAATTGCATAGAAACAAGATAATGTCAACACGATAGGTTGTAAACCTCAAGTCGTGTGCTAGTGATGATCGATAAGGTTTATTCTTGATTAGTTCTTGAAACCTTTCAAGACCATTAAGACTCCCACTGACTCCTTGACATATAAGATTCTCTTGTCAATAAAACATTTCTTGACAAAGAAATATTCAAGAGTTAGTGTAGTTTTTATCAAGACAAAACACTTCATAAAATTGGTCCTAGTTGATCTTTGTCTTATCCAAGACATCACAACTTTCCAATTTCAAATGTGCAAGAATAAGAAAACCTTTTTCCAAATTCTACATTTGATGAGTGTTATAAACCTTCTTAAGACTTGTCACTCAATGTCACAATCTTAACTTTAAGACTTGTTCTGGAACGAAGTATGATTGACTTCTTGATTTAACCATTTCTTCATACAATTGCACTAAGACTCACTTAGAGGATCAATTGAGATATGGTTCTTAATCATTAAGACCTATCATAAAACATAATAAAAGGTACTCTCCTTTCTTCATAGAATAGAGAAACTTTTATCTTTCTGCCTACTTGATTCTTCTTGTTCGTTCTGCTATTGATTTAAACTCTTTTAAATCGACTAAGAATTGCACTTAATCTCATAAGTGTAATCATATTTACTTAACCTTAGTAAATCATGACGAATATCTTTGTTACTCTTGCGGTGGAATTTATCAACACACAACCTTGTGTACTTGATCTCCTATTCCTTCACTTGACACTTTGTCAACGAATTAGTCTAATTTTCTCAAATGTGAAAATTTTCCATTCATCATACAATACTTGTTGTACGATTCCAAGTTTCTGTCCACTTGAAACTTGGTCGATGAGAAATTTTCCCTATTTGGTAAATTCTTGACATGTCCACAAATTACATAATTAAGAATCACATCCATTCGTTGTAGAAATATGCAAACATCAATTTTTCATAATGATTTCATTGCAAGGAAATAAATGAATAAATAAATAAATGAGTCAAATCAATTTTTTTATTTATTTTATTCATAAAGCAGCGGAAAACATTTTGTCCTTACAATGCAAAATCAACTGAAAGACTATGTAATTGAATATTCCTAACAACTCTATCATAACTTTCTAGGCTCAAAATATAATCTCCGAATCCATGCGATCGAGATCCATTTCTTCGTGATTAGACTCACTTTGCTCTTTCATCAAGCTTCCTCTTCTATTCATTGATCCTGCAAAACATGCAATCGTATGTATCAATGAATAGGAACTTAATGGAGTTAGATAGTGGATTTTACCTGAAGCATAGCCATACTCTTTGACTCTCCCATCTTCTGGACTCTTCCGGCTTTTAGGGAAGACTTGTATCCAACGCCCTTTCACTTGGCAACAAATGCAGGTCGGTTCTCCTAGAATGTCTTCGGAAGCATGGTTGGTTGACCTTCCTAACAAATATGCTCCATCGCTTTGCCAAATCATTTCTTATTCAGCAGCAATGAGCATGTAAGTTAGGTCAATGAGGTTTGCGTCATGATCCATCATATAATACTTTCTCTTGAACTCATTATATGATTCAGGGAGTGACTGTAGAATCCAACCTATAGCCAACTCATCAGGGAATGACGCACCCAACATTATCAACCTATCGATGTGTGATTTCATTCCTAGAACATGGGCACACATGTGCTTACCATCTTCATGTTTCATTTCCAATAGGGCTTTAGTGACATTGAACCTTTCAATTCTTCGATCTTGTGGGTTAGGGAGAATAACGGGAGGAGGAGGAGGAAGCAAAGCATGATTTATTGTTCCTCGATCGAATCGTGGAATATCATCTTCATGTGGAATGCTTGTTCCACGGGATTTGGGAAGACCATAGTTGTCGTACTTTGACATCTACAAAACGGGAGAAAGCAAATTCAAGTTAGTTGATTTATTGAGTCCTTAGTAAATCACCCAAATGATATACTAAGGCTAGGACCCAACACAATATTTCACAACTCGGGAGAGGGATGCCGTAACCCTAATTGCAGAATATTTGAAGGTAAGTGAATGACGATTCACTAATTTTCCACCATCAAAAACGAAAAAGAAAATTTAAGTTTTAAATCTATGAAAACTCCTAGAAGCTTTGAGATTCATTGAACATTTCAATGCCATGTTTAAATCTCGATATGCCCCTCTAGTTTATGACTGAGATGCCGAGGATCACAAAGCGGGTGTGAATAACCATGCAAATCTACATGGTGCCTCACATGTTACAGTCACCTATTCGGTGTGCCGGTAAACCACACACGCTCCACCGAACTATGACAAACATTGAGTCAACCTTCGCTACCTTTGCTTAGAACCATTTAGTGTGCCGGTTAACCACACACGCTCCACTAATGTTTTCGCAAGGGTACAAATTGTAATTTCATGGAATTGCATCAATTCACTTTTGCCTAAAGTAACTAAGATTGGGAATTTTATGAAAACATTTAGTTACTTTTATACTTCATTATACTTATAATGGAAGGTTTCTGTCCTATCCTACCCGTTCGGCTACCGACCCTCCACTAGTCAAGAGTGCGGTGGGTAAGAGTGGATACCCATTCAATCGCCATTTTATAGGCAATTTCCTTAAACACCCCTTATAGACCAGCTTCGTGAATGAGGCCTACTAACGGTAAGAATGACTTTTACTCATACATATATATAATGTTAGACTTTTAATGTTATATATAGTATAGGGTGTATTTTACACTTTTAAAATACTAGGTGTTCTAATTGAATAATTATACTTTTAATTTAATTAAATTGTACACCAAAAGTATATGGATTTATTAAATCTCTTTTAATTATACACCTTAATTAATTAATAAAACCATAAGGGTGTGATTTTGAACTTTTCAAAACTATACTAGGGTTTTAGAATTTAACATTCCTAAATTAAACCTTTTAATCAACTTTGAAATTCCAAAACTTGAGGGCAAGTTTTGAAACTATTCAAAACATTAGGGTTTCAACTATTTAAATTTCAAAACAAAACTATTAAGTTCAAATTTAAACTATAAAACCTAAAGGGGAAAAATTGAAACTTTTCATAACACAAGGATCAAATAACAAATAATATAAATTAAACAATTAATTTCATTATTTATCTATATTTGACCTAATTCCAATTTCTTGCAAAATAAGTTACCCAATTAATACAAATAATCAAACTTTATCATATAAGGAAGTAATTATCTAATTAATTGGTAAATATCTTTTGTTTAATCAAGGATATATCCAAAATATGATTAAAATTCGAATTTTAATGATCCATAACAGTTAAGGTAAGTATCCAAGACAAAAACAGCAAGAAATCCCGAACATGCCTCTTTCTGACGCTCGAACTCGCCGAGTACCACACTGTACTCGCCGAGTTGAGGCCTACTCGCCGAGTACACTGTGGTACTCGCCGAGTTCATTAGGCAGGGAGGCCAAAATTTGATTTTTGCAATACATAAAGCATCAATACAATAGAAACCAATCAAGGATGGGTTTTAGCCAAAAGACATCCTATGTGCTCATGTAAACCCTCTAGCTTGGATCTAGGTTTCTTTATTGTACATGCTTTTAATCCGAGACTTAAAACCCTAGATCTAATCAAAATAACATATGAATAAGGGTTTAGATCATAGCTTGATTGTTATATAGCAATAACAATCTCAAATCCTTCTTGTATTGACTTTAGAAATCTTAGAGTCACAAATGTCACTCCTCTAATGGCTCACAAACACCAAGAGCAAGAGGATGAAGAGGAGAAGAGAAGGAGCTGCCCAAAACCGTGTGGAAACCTTAGAGGACTTGTTCACCATGTTTTTGAGGCTTAAGGGCACTATTTATACATGTAGGCTATTAGGGTTTTGAACTAGGAAACCCTAATTTAGATGCTTAGGCCCTAAGCAACCCGTGGACCCTTTATTAACAAGCCTTGGACGATTTCTAATGGGTTTCCCCATAGAATTCGTCCAACCTTAAATAATAAGGTAATCCATAGCCCAATTGTAATTATCTTATAATTACAATTCCAGTCCCTTAAGTTTAATTAATCTCTTTTAGCCACAAACTTAATTCTTATTAATTCTTGACTAATATTAATTAAACAATATGATTTCTCCTTTAATATATTATTATCATAATATATTAATAAATCATATTTAATCCTTTCTCTCCATAATTCATCCTATCAAGTTGCTTTGGTGAAGGCAACCCAAAAGGACCATGCACCATCGGGTCAAGTACATACCAAAATGGTTATGGACTAAAACACTAATCCAACACTAACAGTTACTCGGAAGCCATGGCAGGCCCTGAGTATGCTAAATGGAAAGAGGCTATGGATAGTGAGATACAATCCATGTATGACAATCAAGTTTGGAACTTGGTTGAGAATGTACCAGGTCGTAAGACTGTAGGGTGCAAATGGATTTTCAAGAAGAAGACCGACATGGATGGTAATGTACACACTTATAAGGCTCGACTGGTAGCAAAGGGCTTCTCTCAAACTCCTGGAGTGGATTATGGTGAGACCTTTTCTCCGGTAGCCAAGATTAAGTCTATTAGGATTATGTTAGCTATAGCTGCATTTCATGATTATGAAATATGGCAAATGGATGTCAAAACCGCTTTCCTTAATGGAAAGTTGACTGAAGATGTTTACATGAGTTAGCCAGAAGGTTTTGTCAGTAAAGAGTACCCTAATAGAGTGTGTAAGCTTGAGAAATCCATTTATGGATTAATGCAAGCACCTCGCAGATGGAATCTTTGCTTTGATGAGAAAGTCAAGGAATTTGGCTTCTCTAGGAGTGAAGATGAATCTTGTGTGTATGTCAAGGCCAGTGGGAGTATAGTTAGCTTTTTGGTATTGTATGTGGATGACATACTACTCATAGGAAATGACATCCCAACTCTGCAGGAAGTTAAGTCCTGGCTTGGAAAGTATTTATCTATGAAGGACCTAGGAGAAGCTGCCTATATTCTAGGGATAAGGATTTTCAGAGACTGGAGTAAAAGACTAATTGGACTTAGTCAAAGTACCTACTTGGACAAGGTGTTGAAGAGATTCAACATGAAGAACTCCAAGAAAGGAGAGTTACCCATCCAGAGTAATGTCAGATTGAGTAAGACACAAAGCCCTAGTACTGAGGCTGAGATAGCAGAAATCAGTCGAGTGCCTTATGCTTCGGAGTAGGCTCAATCATGTATGCTATGACTTGTACTCGACCTAATGTAGCCTTTGCCTTGAGCATGGTTAGCAGATATCAGGGGAACCCTGGCAAGGCTCACTGGACTGCGGTAAAGAATATCCTCAAGTACCTACGGAGGACTAAGGACTGGGTCCTTACCCTCGGTGGGAGTGATGAATTGAGAGTTGTAGGGTATTGTGATGCTGGTTTCCAGACTGATAGGGATAATTTCCGCTCTTAGTCGGCCTGGGTCTTTACCCTAAACGGAGGAGCAATCACTTGGAAGAGTTCCAAGCAGGAAACATTGGCTAATTTCACTTGTGAATCAGAGTATATAGCAGCGAGCGAGGCAGCAAAGGAGGCTATATGGCTGAAGAACTTCATCGGAGACCTTGGAGTAGTACCAGCTATAAAGGAGCCCATGGAAATTTTCCGTGATAGTGAAAGTGCTGTTGCCTTATCCAAGGAACCAAGGGATCATGGAAGATCCAGACACATCGACAGAAAATATCATTTTATCAGACATCGCATAGAAGAAGGAATCCTTGTGGCAAAGAGGGTATCATCGGATGAGAACCCAACAGATCCCCTCACGAAGGGACTGAGTAGGGTTAAGCATCTTTAGCATGCTCGGAGCATAGGGCTAAAGGATGATATAAGTTTTAGTAGTTAGACAAATTATGAAATCTGTAAAGTGTAATTGACATTTGATGATGAATAAAAGTTGTGTTTATTTATTAGTAAGGTGTTACTATCTTTTGTCAATCGTTTACTATAATTTCATTTGCATGTTTTGACTTCCAGAATAGTATGTTATGGTTTTACATATTATTCAAAATTTCCACATTTGGTCATATGTTGGAAGTAGATATGAAGTAATACTATCATGATTGGTTGTAGAGGTCTAAGGTGTTAGACATGGCTACAACAATCATGAATGCTCATAAGTTCTAAGTATTGGAATCATCCCACGCTCACTGGAATCACTTCATGGAATTTTATCTCGAGTGATCGTCAGACGGTAATATCATATAAGTCTTCAAACCTAGAGATATGATTTGTTGCCTATGAATTGATTATGCATTGATTGTACGAAACTGCATTGGTAACTCGATGTTATAAAACATGCTTTTGTGTATAATTCAACTAGTAGTAGAACAAACATATGAGTCAAAGTTTATCTGTTCCTTCTTGGATTAGAAGCTGATATCTGGGCCCCTCGATGATTTTGTTTTGACCTATGTACCGGGCCTGGTCAGAACTAAGTTGATGTGTTCAATTAAGTTCTTTGTCAAACAAATCGGGAATCGAGAAACAAACTGCTAGACAATAAGTAAGACATTGTTCGATGTAATTTCCCGGCTGATATCTAAAACAGAGGATTATATGATCACTTATCTTAAATGGCGTATCAACATCTTCTCAGTTCCGAGAGACCTTGAAAGAGCTACGATTGCCGATCAATTCCTGAAGTATTGCAGTTATAGTTATTAGACTTATCCAAGTGGGAGACTGTTGGATAAGGTGTCTAAGTCCATAACTATTTATGGTAAGTACTTGAACCGACCCGGCATGGTCCGTTTGGGTTGCATGGCACCATGCAATTGGATGAACTAAATGAGAGAAATAACACATATGGTTTATTAATATATTAAAAGTTCTAATATATTAATAATATTATTTAATTATTTTGATCAAGAATTAATTTAGATTTAATTAAGTGATCAAAAGATAACTAATTAAATATATGGGTAGATTATGTAAATCTTCCATATCTTATATAGTGGGCTAAGAGGCTCCATGGATTATCAAGTTGGGTTCCACCCATAGGATGCTCCATGGAGTTAACCCATGGATCAAGAAATGAAGAGTCATGGATCATTAGGGGTTACCTAATGGAACACACTATATAGGCAATGTAACTCTCCCCAAAATCGGTTACACTAAGAAACAAGAGGGCTTG
The DNA here is from genome assembly GCF_002870075.4 of Lactuca sativa. Classification (NCBI taxonomy): domain Eukaryota; kingdom Viridiplantae; phylum Streptophyta; class Magnoliopsida; order Asterales; family Asteraceae; genus Lactuca; species Lactuca sativa. The sequence continues at coordinate 176,478,068 of NC_056626.2, read as the reverse complement.
GCCGATTTTGCATGTGTTAGAGTATTCTCTCAAGTTTGTTCTTTGCATTTGGTGTTGTGTGAAGCATTTGAGGCATCACAATTGAGGTTCTAGGCTCACAAGGTTTCAAGGAACAATTTCAACAACAAGGCATGTAGTTCGATCTTTTGTACAAAGAAAATTGTACCCCATGTATGCTAGATAGGTTCATAACCTTGGAAAACAACTTTGCATGATTATTAGACAAACATAGATCCAAGGTTATTAGGGTTGCATGTACACTTAGGAAGTGTTAGAATGCTCAAATCCCATCAACATAAGCATATGATCTGGTATGTTATCCTCCTCCAGATCAAATTGAATATCAACATACGATAACATAACATCATCTTATTTTGTGGTATCATCCAGAGTGGATTTAGGTCCTTTAGTGGATTGCGAAGAGAATAATGATGTGATAGATTGATTCAGAATTTTTTGATAGGTAGGTGAACTTGTGGATTGAGGTAAAGATGTAGAAATAAGTGAATGAAATGGTGGTAGAGAAGTAGACATATTAATACCAATGGTTTCGAATGTTAATGAAATGATGATAGAAACAAGAGTTGTAGAGACTGTCGAAATACCATGGGATTTGTTAGTTGACACCCCATCACCCATTGATGACATTTTCATCCATATCAGATATGTTCGTAGTGATGCCTGAAGTTCGAACCTCCTTAGAAACTGATTCGGCAATCAGAACTTCGGGTGGTATGACCGAAGTCTACTCAGGAGTGGATATATGCGAATGATCTCCCAGATTGATGGTTGTGTCCACATGAGATATATCCACATTTCCACCAAGACTACCAGTCGCCTCGAAAGTCGACTTGACTAGTGAGCCCCTTTGTGGTGATTGAAAACCCAAATTATCATCATGTCATGGAAACAGAGATTTACCACTATCATCAAACTCTGATTCAAGAACTACCTCATCCATCGGATCGCAAAAATGTTTTTGCTTCTTCTTAAAATTCTTGACCATATCCTGAGCTCTTTGTTTCTTAGATGCTGCAGAAACCGGAGCTGGAAATTCTCGAATCTTAACCTCCTTTCTATTGATTTGAGGTTTGAGAATTCGCTTCGATCCAGATACACCTTTTGGTGAAGATAAAGATTTATCAGGAACCTCAGTAGTTGTATCTTCGACAAGAGGCTGGTCAGGAGAATGACGAGGCTTATGAGCATTTTCTTCAAACGTGTGAGAACCCCAAACTTCGAAGGCATGACCTCTTTAGTAAGTTCTTTAACAACTTTCTCTTGGACAGGTTTCATTGTTTCTTTCTCAGTGGGCATAGGACTAGGCTTTGAAGTACTAGCATTAACAACTTTCTTTGAACCCTTGCCTCATTTAGAAGTTCCAACAATCACCTTAGGTAAAAGAACTCCAGTTTTGATAGAAGGATTGATACGTTGTAGATATGCCACAAGAACTGGATCTGCAAGGTCTATTTTGTGAAGCATTGCATCATGTATCCTTGCAACATTAGGGAACACCTCAGAATCGTCTTGTACCACCTTAGGATGTTGGTACAGAAATAAATCAACTTTGGGCTCATCCTCAGGAACCATGATGTCTTCTTTTTCATACACAGACTTGAGTATCAAACTCCAATACCTGGCATAAGACACTCCATTTACAACATCAGTATTAGCAATGCTGTTACCAAACTCCTGCCATAACTGAATAGCATAATCGACTTGAAGATCATAGTATAAACCAACTATCATCACGTAAACTTTAAGTTTTGCCTTGTCTAACCCAACACTTCGACCAGTTAAGCATCAAAGGAAAATACCAAAGAGAAAGTTACAGATACAAGGTAAAGAAGATTTCTTGAAATCACTGATCTTTGTGAGAGGAGGTTGATGAACCATCTCGTTGAACATATGAACAATTTGTTCATTGGTAACCTCATAAAAAGGTTCAATATTGGGAATGTTCAAAATTTGGGCAAACTGTTACTGGGTCAATTTGTACTTCTTCTCGTTCATCAATTGAAAAGTAACCACCTTAGTCGTCTTGTTGAAAACAATGGTTGATCCGGCCAATGATAACCACATCATTGGCATAGAGAAAGAAGATGACATAACAATGTATAACACTGAGTGATTCAGGCGACAATCAACATCTTTAGCTCCTCATGCTATTTTCCAACATCGTGTTGAACTTGAAAATTCATGCTCTGAACCTTCTACAATGTTTGAGAAGTACCGTTATCAGTGGTTTGAGAAGGATCAACGTGAACATTTGTGGCCGTCGGTGTTAGGGTTTGAAGGTTTTTGAATGAACAAGACATATAAGGAAAGGAAATTCGGGAAAACTTAAGCGTGATAGCGTAAAGCTTGAATGAGATGTACGTAAATCCCAAGTTTAAATTTGAAGTGGTTAAGCATTAAAATCGTGTCGTGTGTCTCCTTGAAAATCGGGTCTGTAGCCGTAAAACTAGCCACGTCTGAAAAGTGATGAGCACTTTTTCCTTGAAAATCATGAGGCAACCAAACCATCATATCAATCAGTCTTTTCGCGTGCCCAATAGTATAAGAACTGTTAATGACCCTTCGTCATGGAGGCTAGGCTCTTTTGCTTTTGGGTTGAGAAGCGAAGTCATATGGCGTACTTTTTAAAATCTTCCGCATGCGTTGATAATACTCAGAACCTTAAGGATTTCAGTGCGTGTAAAAGTGTGCCAAAGAAAAAGATAAGAACAAATATATATATATATATATGTATATATATATATATATATATATATATATATATATATATATATATATATATATATATATATATATTGGTTCGGTGATTTCAATTAAACAATCGAAATAAAGGCAGTAAGATCTTAGGCAAAGATCGCTTCGTTCTACATCAAAAGAGATGTCGAACAGCTTGAGTGTTTTTCTTGTGAATTACAATCAAATACTCATAGAGGAGTATCGAAGGGGATCTTTTGTAAGGCTTTGTGGGTAGGCATAAATTTTCTTACATATCACGACTCAACATAAGTGTGAGAAATTGTAAACAAAATTCTTGTTTGACCAGTGTAGTCAGTGACGAGTATGCTTTGAAAAATATATCAAGTAACGAAGGATCAAACTGATATTCAGACTGAAATCAGATTCCAAGAATAATAACTAAGTACTGGATCTTGTTGGGTAAAAAGGTTGTGGGTGTTGAACATTTTATCAAGATCACGCAAAACGAAAGAATATGATTTTGAATATCAAAGTGAGGTACTGAAACAAGTGTTTCGTTAAAATCTTGAATAAAAAGTTCACCATTAATTCCTTAATGAGTGAGAATTATTAGTTTTCACCATCATCACGGTCTCATGACTCTGGATTATAAACACAGATTGTTTACATACATATAAAATGGTTGGTTTCGACCAGAGATGTCTTGGGTATATGTCATTGTATGTGGTCATGATAGAACAGTTGGGTGAAAAAGATTGATTTAAAAGGAACGAATTGTACCTACTATAATTCAACCATGCAAGGAACTCTTAACTCAACTTGAGAAGAGTAAGGTAACTCAAGGACTAATGTGAATATAGGATGATTGGGAAGGAGTCCTCATGATGAGAATTCCATTAAGGCTTCAAAACACATTGAGTCATGGAGGCTTGGGTCAACATGCATTTAGGGATGCCTAACTAGAGCAAAGTAATGAAGTTATACCTTTCCCCAAAGATGCAATGCAAGTGCCACCAAGAGACTTCGAAAGCAAGCTACAAAAACAAGTTAACCAAACACAAGAAAACAAAAAGTATTTATGCCTTTTTTTTAAATAAAAATAACAAAAATAAGAAAATCTTTTTGATATTTTTTTTATTTTTTAATTGAAATAACAACAATAAGAAAATCTTTTTTGTATTTTTGATTTTCGAATGGAAAATTCTACGGAAAATAAGAAAATTGTATAGGAAAAGCTAAATATAAAGTACCAACATAAAGAATTGATGCATCGACATAACATTTGTGCTTGATAGACGAAGTGTAGTCTAAATCGTTCAAAGGAAAGTCCAAAACAATGTCTGTCGAACGTTGAATAGTGAATAGTAACTTTTGGATCATTCAAAAATATGTCGACATGACTTGACTTTGTGATGAAATCAGACTGGGAACTGCACTCGCATCAATCATGCGTAAGCCCGACAAATCCTTAGAAAAGTATTTGCATCCAACAGTTCAGTAAAGATATCAACAAGTTGGTCTGTAGTCTCTACGAAATGAACTTCAATGTTGCCATCCTCAACATGATCTTTGATAAAGTGTTATCGAAGTGCGATGTGTTTGGCCTTCAAATGTTGTACTAGATTATGGCAGATGCGGATGGCATTTTGTGAACCACAATACAACATTATCTTCTTCATGTTGATTGCATAATCACACAGTTGACTTTATATCCAAATGATTTGAGAAGTGCAAGCTGCAGCAACAACACTTTATGCTTCTGCTGTGGAAAGAGAAACACAAGTTTGTTTCTTTCATTGCCTGCTATCAAGCTTCCCATCCAAAAGTTGACATCCACTACTTATGCTTTTTTCGATCAATTTGACAACTACCTAGGTCTGCATTCGAAACACTTGAATGAAAAACCCTGTTTTCGAAGGGTACCAGAAACCCAATGAAACTATGCCTTTGAGATAGCGAAATATATTCTTTACAGCAGTTAGATGAGGTTCCATAGGATTTGACTGATACCTAGAACAATTACAAAAAACAAACATAATATCAGGTTGACTAGCTATTAAGTATAGTAACGAATCGATCATGCTCCTATATAATGTGAGATCGACAACAGGGTTATCCAACGAAGGACCAAGTCTGATGCCAACAACCATAGGTACACGCAACTTTGAGCTATTTATCATTCCAAAATTTTTAAGAAGATTGCGAGAATACTTGTCTTGATTGATAAAAATTTCATCTCTTCTTTGACGAATGTTTAATCCTAAAAAATTATTAATCTTCCCCCTCATGCTCATCTCAAACTGACTCTTCATCATATTTTCAAACTGATTCGACAATTGAGGGTCAGTAGAGCCAAACATAATATCATCAACATAAATTTGAACAAGCATGAAATGATTCCCAACTTTCTTTCGAAAGAGAGTGGGATCAACAGATCCTTATCTAAATTTCAATGATTTTAAGAAATTAGTAAGAGTGGCATACGAGGCTCTTGGTGCTCGTTTAAGACTATAAACAACCTTATCTAAAACGTAGCAATGGTTAGGATATTGAGCATTTACCAAACCCGATGGTTGTTCAACATACACTGTTTCATCTTACACACCATTGAGAAATGCATACTTCACATCCATTTGATATATGTCAAAGTCCTTGTGAGCTACATAAACTAAAAAGATTCAAACAACCTCGAGTCTTGCGATAGGGGAAAAGGTTTCTTCATAATCAATACCTTCTTGTTGCGAATATTCTTGTACAACTAGCCTAGCCTTATTTCGCACTATGTTTCCTTCTTTATCAGCTTTATTTTTGAAAATCCATTTGAATCCTATAATTGATACATCCTTAGGTTTCGGAACAAGTCTCCAAACTTTATTTCTTTCAAATTCAGCAAATTCAGATTGCATGGATATAATTCAATTTGGTCATCCATAACAACCTTTACTGACTTTGGTTCAATTTTTGAAATAAAAACATTGTACATACAAAATTCTTGATATACATTTGTAATGCCTTATTTCTGGTATGTATTTGAAATCATAATTTATTCACTTTCATAGAGGAACGCGATGAGTTGGGAGGCTCAGACTTGTCAAGTAGGAATAATTTGAGATGCAGGTTAAGAAACCCACTCGATGAGTTGAGAGGCCTCAACTCGACGAGTAGGTTGGCAAAAATAAAACCCTAATTTTCAGGGTTTTGTACCCTATTTAAAGGTCTTAATGCTTCATTTTGGCCTCCCTCATCTCCCATCAGTCCAGAGAAAACCCTAATCGTCCCTCTTTCCCCATTTTGAGTGTGTGTGAGCCTAAAGAGTGTTATTTGGTGTTTTTCTTGAAGGAGTGTGAAGTTGATGGTCCAATGTAGAAGGGAGAAGCTTTAGATCTGGGATTTTTAGTTTTGTTGCAACCATTTGGAGGCATAAAGTTGATACCTTGACTATTTATTTGCTAGATCTCTTATTTGAGAAGTTTATGGCCTTTAGTAGCTTATTCTAGAGTCATTCTGGGATTTGAACATGTTATGAAGTTATAACTTTAGATCTAGACACTTTATGGCCATTGAGACTTAAAGTTGCCAGCTTTATCAAGTCTTGGTCCTCCTCCATGCACTAGGTCCCTTATGAAGCTTAGTTTTAGTGTTTTTCACCTCTTGATACCATGAATGGACGTAAAGTTAACAACTTTATGTGGTATCTCATCCCAAGGGGACTAGATCTATGATTTGGAGGCATTAGGCTCGTTTAGAGGTGAATGAATGAGTTAAGACTAAGGAAAACTTGACGAGTTATTTATCCAACTCGGTGAGTTGGATCGTGGTCCCCCAACCTTTCTGATTACTAAGCAAACTTGGCGAGTTGTAGAGATGATTCAATGAGTTGGCTAGGGGTGTCTAGGTTTTTCTGAAGACTGAAGGAACTCGACGAGTTGATGGTTGTAATCGACGAGTTGGGTCAACATGGACTGTTGACCATTGAGCATGGTTGACCAAGTTTGACTTCTAGGGACATTTTGGGTATTTCAGGATTTTGATAGATTGATCACTCGATGAATGTAGGCATTGAGTAGAGAGCTGAGAATCGAAGTCGTGCCTTAGCAAGTTCTATTCATCTTTTGAGGTGAGTTACCTTCCAGTAGAAATGGGTCTAAGGCACCAATGCTGGCCCACTAGTATTTATTTATAGTAGATGATTGTCTTTGTGATAATTGTCTAGTATGCCACTATCTGTTATGCTTTATGTGCTAGTATGCTATGTTGTTATTTGATAGTGGTAGGAGGGGTGGATTAGACCTTGTAGCCGGTTGAGATAAACCGAGGTGTAGGTCGGGCACCCAGATATGCCTGACACTATGGTTATGATATGTTATTATGTGGTAGTGGTAGGAGGGTGAAATAGACCCCATAACTGGTTGAGATAAACCAGATGGTAGGTCGGGCACCCATATATGCCTTGTAGGGTAGGTCAGGCACCCAGATATGCCTGGCAGGGGTAGGTCGGGCACCCTATTATGCCTGACATGGGTAGGTTGAGCACCCAGGTATGCTCAGCAGTGTATGTCGGACACCTAGATATGTCTAACAATATTTGTTTATTGTATGGTATGCGGTATGACGGAGGAACTCACTAAGCTTCGTGCTTATGGTTTACATTTTTCGTTTCAGGTACATCTTCCTCGAAGGGAAAGGAGCCGACATGATGGCAGCACATCACACTATGTTTTTCGCACATGAGATCTTTGGGAGTCATACTCTGATGATGTTTTCTTATGACATGTTTTGATTATTGACATTGGTTTTGACATGGGATGACATTATTGATATTTTTAGAATATTGATTTTATAATTACTTAAACTAAAATGAAAATTTTTAGTCATGAATTTTGGGATGTTACAAGTTGGTATCAGAGCCTTGGTTTGAGGGATTCGGACATACTTCGGGGGTGTCTGAACTCAAATCGAGGGTTTGAACGGTTTTCACAAGAAAAAGAATTTTTATAAAAGTTAAAATTAAGGGTTTTTGAGAACGAACAAGGAGTGTGATGCGTGTAATCGATCGAGCCCAAGTAAGTTTCCCCAAGATACTATACACATTCGCTATGATATATGATATGATTATGAGAACTGCATGCTAGGATTGGGACTAATGATCTAGGAAGGTTGCCTTATATGCATGTTGTATGTGCTTATTGAACTACATGCTAGTACTAATTAGTCAGTGATATGATGGCTTGATTAGGATACACTTGATTTTGGTTACTCAATGCTCGAATGCTTCTTGCTTTGTGCTTTTAGGAGTTCTAGTTATCTTTAACTAACTATTAAATGAATACGTTAAGTTGCATATTATGAGGACTAAATAATTTCAAAAGGTCAGGTCCAGCCCTATTTCGAAGCTCTTTTCCGTGTCCAACCGTTATATGGTAGGACCTCTCATTCGAATAATTATCTGGACTTAGTAATATGTAATAGTATTCGTGAGCTAGTTAGGGAGAGATAGCAGGGACTTCTTATGTAGCAGATGGCAGAGAGTGGGTCGGAGATTAACCTAGGGCAAGCCTAGGAAGAGGTTAGAATCAGAAAGTATTTGATTGCAAACCATATCCATAGATAAGAGGCGGGTTTGGTAAACCAAGGAAAACCAAGGGGAAAGTATGGATAAGTAGTATGGGTCCGTACTACTGGAAGCATATGATCCGTACTTGACTCTTGGGGAGCTGCGGGGAAGCAAGAGTGACTGAGTGTAAGGCATATCGATGTTTGTATGACCATGGTGATTGTGTATTTTGTTTCAGAAAGGCGGTGACACGTCACGGAGCAGGTGGTTTAGGGTCTGGGTTTGGTTCGGGTACGAGTTACGAGCCGATTGATGATGGATTGTGCGAGATCATAGCATCTGAGATTACGAGAGGCATCCTTGAGGCAACCCCGATGATTTTTGGGTCGAGCAAGGAATATATAATTGAGTTTATGGAGGACTGACTTAGGGCATTCAGAAGTGACATGGCACCTGGCCAGTGTGGGACTCGCACGCTCTGCTTCAAGGATTTTAGGGGATGCGGTGCACCAGACTTTTACGGGGTGAAGGACCCTATTGTAGCCAGGAGATGGATTGCGTACATGGAGTCTGCATAGATGGAGAGCTTCTTCCCTGAGGGGTTGAAGGTTAGGTTTGCTGTTGGGTGTTTAAGAGAATGAGCTAGAGACTGGTGGGAGGCAGTCGGTGATACTTTGGAAGCCCCAACCATCGAGGCCATGACCTGGTACAACTTTGTAGCCAGGTTCCAGGCCGATTTTACGCCAGCTATGGAGGTTCAGCAACTAGCCAGAGAGTTTTTGGATATGAGACAGACTACAGAGTCAGTGGTGGAGATTACCACCAAGTTCTGGGAGAGGGCCTTCTTGGTGCCCCAGTACGCGTGTGATGAGGAGATGAAGAAAACTGGGTACCATGATATGTAGAGAGCCGACATACGGAAGTACGTCAGTTATTCGTCACGCCCGACTTTGGATGATATGATAGTCAGGGAATGAGAGACGGAGATTGACATAGAGCACGTTCGGAAGAGGAAGGCAGAGGCTGGACAGACGATTAGGGTTTCGGTGAAGAAACCTAAGGGATTCTACTCGAAGTCGAAGGGCCAGAGCTGCTATGGGAAATGCAGTAGGCCACATGAGGGAGTGTGTAGAGCTGAGGGATCGGTCTACTACAAGTGCGACAAGACAAGGAACTTTAGCAAGGATCGTACTTCCCCTACCCCCACCATTCAGACATTAGACCTGATCTTCTTTCATTACAATTAGAAGGGCCATAAAAAGGCCAACTACCCGAGATTGGTATTAGGAGAGCCAGTGGAGGTGCCAGCTCCAACAACCCTATGGATCACATATGGCTTCCATGACGAGCCAGATGCTCCTGTGGTGAGGAGCTGAGCCTTCCAGCTAACCGCCGAGGAGGCGCGTGTCGCACCCAATGTGGTGATGGCTATGTTTCTTCTCCTTATTTTTTTTATTATGTTTCAAATTTTATATTTATGCTTCATGTATTCTGTTTTAGGATCGTTCCATGTGAATGGTATCCTAGTGTTGGTGTTATTTGACTCGGGAGCTACCCAATCTTTCATTTCTCATGCGCTCAGCAAGAGATTTTCCGAGTATACGAGCATGCTGGATTGTCCTTTATAGGACGAGATTGCCGACGACCGATCCGTCCAGGCATCATAGGTTTATAGAGATTGTGTTCTAAGGATGTATGACGAGCGTTACGTCGTGGATTTTGGTTCCTATTCCTTTACGTGGGAACAAGGTCATCATAGGCATGGATTGGTTGAGCCCTAATGGGGCGGTGATCGACTGTAAGCAGCAACTGGTTTGGGTCAGCACTCCAAGTGGGGGAGAGCTGGTGATTCAGGGGGAGAGACCGCATCGTGGACCGACCATGTGTTCTGCAGTGAGAGCTAGATGCTACCTTCATAAGGGATGTGTAGGTTTTTTCGCCTATGTTATGGATACACAGGAAAAGGGTAAGGCGGTCGTGGACGATGTGCCAGTGGTGCGGGAGTATCTGGACATTTTATTAGAGGATTTTCCTGGGATACCTCCTAAGAGGTAGGTCGAGTTCAGGATTGACCTAGTTCCTGGTGTGGCTTTGATAGGCAAGGCACCATATCGGTTCGCTCCTCCCGAGATGCAGGAGTTATCTACACAGTTGTAGTGGCTGTTAGACAATGGATTTATTAGGCCGAGTAGTTCGCCAGGGGGAGCCCCGATCCTGTTTGTGAAGAAGAAGGATGGGTCACATCGGATGTGCATAGATTGTCAGGAGTTGAATAAGGTAACAGTGAAGAATAGTTACCCCATCCAAAGGATTGCTGAGTTATTTGGCTGGCTTCAGGGTGTATCTTGGTTTTCCAAGATTGATTTGAATCCAGGCTATCACCAGATGAGAGTCAGAGATAAGGATTTATAGAAGACTGCCTTTTAGACTCAATATGGCCACTATGAGTTCGTGGTGATGCCATTTGGGATCACCAATGCTCCTGCTGTGTTCATGGACCTCATGAACCGCATATGCAGACCGATGTTGGATCAGTTTGTGATAGTCTTTATTGATGATATGTTGGTTTACTCCAAGACGCAGGAGCAGCACGAGGAGCACCTGAGGGAGGTGTTGGAGACACTAAGGAGAGAGAGACTTTTTGCAAAGTTCTCCAGGTGCAAGTTTTGGTTGCGCGAGGTTCAGTTTCTGGGCACCTTGTCAACCAAAACGGTATACTGGTCGATCCGGCCAAGGTGGAGGCCATGAGGAGATGGGAGGTTCTGAGGTCTGCATCTGAGATTCGAAGCTTCCTCGGTTTAGCAGGCTATTACCGGAAGTGCATTCAGTATTTCTCCAAGATAGCGGTACCCCTGACCCGACTGACCAAGAAGTCGGCGACTTTCCACTGGGGGCCTGAGCAGTAGGCGGCTTTCAAGACTTTGAGGCAGAGGTTGTGCGAGGTGCTGATCTTAGCTCTGCTAGAGGGAATTGAGGATTCTTTAGTATACTGTGACATGTCCATCTCAGGTTTGGGTGCAGTGTTGATATAGAGGGGGCACTTCATCGCTTTTGCCTCAAGGCAGTTAAAGCCTCACGAGGCAAATTACACGACAGACGACCTGGAGTTGGGGGTAGTTGTTTTTTACCTCAAGATGTGGTCCGTTGTACCATTTACACGGATCACAAGAGTTTGAGGTACCTGATGGACCATCCAAATCTAAACATGAGATAGCGACAATGGTTGGATGTGGTGAAGGATTACGAATGCGAGATCCCCTGCCACCCAGGGAAGGCCAATGTTATGGATGATGCACTTAGCCATAAGGCATTTTCAGCCCCGATCAAAGACGTCTGCTTGAGGATGACGATAGTGACTCGGCTTTTGGAGTGGATTCGAGAGGCTCAACAGGAGGCTATGAAGGAGGAGCACCGGAAGTGTGAGCGTTTCGTGGGTCATATTTCCTCCTTCGACTATGATATCCATAGTTTATTGACACTCCATTGTAGAGTGTGGGTTCCATAATCGGGTAGCGTGTGCCAAGTCCTTATGGAGGATGCACACAAATCTAGAATTTCCATCCATCCCTGGGCGATGAAGATGTATATAGATCTTCATCCTGATTACTGGTGGCCCTGCATGAAGAAGGATGTAGCATGGTACGTTGAGAGGTGCTTGACATGCAGGAAGGTCAAGGCCGAACACCAGATGCCTTATGGAAAGATGCAACCATTGCATATCCCTGTATGGAAATGGGAGGATATTACCAAGGACTTCATTACGAAGTTACTTCGGACAACACCTGGAGTTGACGCGATACATGTCATCATGGATCAATTAACCAAGAGCGCCCGCTTCATACCGATTCAAGAGAGTATTTCAACCATAGAAGTTGGCAGACATCTACATTAGGGAGGTGGTAGCTAGGAATGGGGTGCCGGTTTCTGTGATTTCTGACAGAGATATGCGGTTCACTTCCAGATTCTAGAAGAAATTTCTTGACGAGTTGGGTACTCATTTGCAATTCAGCACGACCTTCCACCCATACACGGATGGCCAGAGCGAGCGGACCATCCAAACTTTGGAGGATATGCTATGAGAATGTGTTTTAGACTTTGGTGGTAGCTACGATACCTTCCTTCCCTTGGCAGAGTTTTCCTACAATAATAGCTACCATGCCAATATTGATCGACCTCCCTTCGAGATGCTTTACGGGAAGAAGTATAGGACCCCAATAAGTTGGGGTGAGTTAAGTCAGAGAGTCATGGGGAGTACCGAGGTGGTACTCAAGTGACAGAGAAGATCCAATAGGTCCGGAGTAGACTCTAGACGACCCATAGTCGGTAGAAGAGCTATGCTGACAGACGCTGATCGAACCTGGAGCTTCAGGTCGGGGATATGGTCCTTCTGAAGGTGTCACCTGCTTCACAAAACGGGGCAAGTTGGCCCCCAGGTATATCAGGCCTTTCAGGGTTATAGTCCGGGTGGGCAAGGTAGCATACCGGCTGGACTTTCTGGAGGAGCTTAGACAGAGCCACAACACTTTTCATGTTTCACAGCAGTGGAAGTGTATAGACGATGATTCCGTGGAGGTTCCATTGGAGGACTTTCAGGTTTATGACAGCCTGAACTACATCGAGAGACCCGTAGCCATTCTCGATAGGAAGATGAAGGATATGAGGAACAAGAGGGTAGAGTTGGTGAAGGTGCAGTGGCAGCACCGCAAGGGATCGGAATGGACATGGGAACCAGAGGATGAGATGAGGGAGAACTACCTAGAGCTATTTCCAACCGCAATAGACTTCGGATGAAGTCTAAGATAAGTGGGGGAGATTTGTAACGCCTTGTTTCTGGTATGTATTTAAAATCCTAACTTATTCACTTTCAAAGAGGAACTCAATGAGTTGGGAGCCTCAGACTCGTCAAGTAGGAAAAATTTGGGATGCATGTTAAGAAACCTACTTGACGAGTTGAGAGGCCTTAACTCGACGAGTAGGCTGGCATAAATGAAACCCTAATTTCCAGGGTTTTGTACCCTATTTAAAGGCCTTAATGCTTCATTGTGGCCTCCCTCATCACCCCATTAGTCCATAGAAAACCCTAATCTTCCCTCTTTCCCCATTTTGAGTGTGTGTGTGAGGCTAAAGAGTGTTCTTTGGTGTTTTTCTTGAAGGAGTGTGAAGTTGGTGGTGCAAAGTAGAAGGGAGAATCTTTAGATCCGAGATTTTCAGTTTCGTTGCAACCATTTGGAGGTATAAAGTCGATACATTGACTACTTATTTGCTATATATATTCTTTTAGAACTTTATGGCTTTTAGTAGCTTATTTTGGAGTTATTCTTGGATTTTAACATGTTATGAAGTTATAACCTCACATCTAGACACTTCATGGCCGTTAAGACTTAAAGTTTCCAGCTTTATCAAGTCTTTGCCCTCCTCCAAGCCGTAGGCCCCTTATGAAGCTTCGTTTTAGTGTTTTTCGCCTCTTGATACCATGCATTAACGTAACATTAGAAACTTTACGTGGTATCTCGGCCCAAGGGGACCAGATCTATGTTTTGGAGGCATTAGGCTCGTTTGGAAGTGACTGAATGAACTAAGACTAAGGAAAACACGGTGAATTATTTATGCAACTCGGCGAGTTGGATTGTGGTCCCTCGACCTTTCTGATTACTGAGCAAACTTGGCGAGTTGAAAGATGACTCGACAAATGGGATAGGGTTTTCTCGGTTTTTCTAAAGACTGAAGGAACTCGATAAGTTGATGGATGCACTCTACGAGTTAGGTTAACATAGACTGTTGACCATGACTTTGACCAAGTTTGAATTCTGGGGGGATTTTGGGTATTTCGGGATTTTGATACATTGATCACTTGGTGAATGTAGGATTGAGTAGAGAGCTGCGTTTTCGTGTTGGGCCTTAGCAAGTTCTATTCAAATTTTGAGGTGAGTGACCTTCCAGTAGAAGTGGGTCTATGACACCAATGCTGGCCCACTAGTAGTTTTTTGTATTAGATGATTGTCTTTGTGATAATTGTCTGATATGCCACTATATGTTATGCTTTATGTGCTAGTATGCTATGTTTTTATGTGAAAGTGGTAGGAGGGGTGGATTAGACCCTGTAGCTGGTTGTGATAAACCGGAGGGTAGGTCGGGTGCCCAGATATGCCTGGTAGTATGGTTATGATATGTTATTATGTTGTAGTGTTAGGGCTTAAATAGACCCCGTAACCGGTTGAGATAAACCAGAGGGTAGGTCGGGCACCCAAATATGCCTGGCAGGGTAGGTCGGGCACCCATATATGCCTTACATGGGTAGGTCGGGCACCCCGGTATGCCTGACATGGGTAGGTTGAGTACCCAGGTATGCTCAGCAGGGTAGGTCGGGCACCCATATATGCTTGACTGTATGTTTATTATACTATATACGGTATGATGGGGGAACTCACTAAACTTCGTGCTTAAGGTGTACAATTTTTTTTAGGTACATCTTCTTCGAAGGGAAAGGATCCGTCATGATGGCAGTGCATCACACTATGTTTTCCGTACATGAGATCTTTGGGAGTCATACTCTGATGATGTTTTATTATGACATGTTTTGATTATTGACATTGGTTTTGATATGGATCACATTATTGTTGTTTTTAGAATATTGGTTTTATAATTAATTAAAGTAAAATGAAAATTTTTGGTCATGAATTTTGGGATGTTACAACATTGAGACATCATTATTTGCACAAAGTTGAGCTCTATCAACACTCCAGCTTGAGGATCACCAATGTTGTTGTGGATAACTTCATGTCCATCTATCCATTGGTGAATATGCATGATCAAAATACAAAGGCACATCTTCAAACATATCCTGCGTTTCAGAACCTTCCCCTGCATTCATCACATTATCAGTCATGTTGTGAAATACATCAGTTTGTATATTGAAGTTATTTGACTGAGATCCATTTTGCTTCCCCTCAACAATTGGATCAACATTAAGATGCTCCCCCTCGACATATGCATTCATTTGGCCATACTCCCCCTCGAAAGTATGTTCTCTCTCGTCATTAGTCGAATTCAAGTGCTCCCCCTCCACTTGAGCATTGGGAATATTGACTGACTTTCGTTATGAACTGGAGAATTCGTTGATGAAATTAAATCCGCATAATTTTGAGTAATTTTTGAATCATTAGAATACTTCGATACTTTAGAAATCCGATTATCATCAGCATGTCTTTTTGCATAAATTGACCTATCAAGAACACCAAAAATTAAATCATAATCAAAACCCAAAGAATTTGAAATTTGCGATTCATAATTTGTTTCATTCATTAGTGGCTTTAGTTTGAGCTCTTTTCAACTCTCTTGACATAATGAGCACCAAGAGTAAGATTAAAAGTTTCTTCAATCTTCCTGGTTCGTTTGTTTAATACCCTATATGCAACTTAATTATTAAAATATCCCAAAAGTATCCCTTCGTCAGCCTTAGACTGGAATTTCGAAAGGTTATCCTTAAGATTCATAATAAAGCACCTGCAACCAAAAACATGGAAAAATTTGACAGTTGGTTTCCTATTGTTAATGATTTCATACGAGGTTATGTGAATACGACGACGATTAAAAGATTTATTTTAAGTAAAACAAGCCGTTGAAACTGCTTCATCCTAGAGACACTCTGGAAGATTCGCATATGTATGCGTGGTCCTTGCTGCTTCACAAATAGATCGATTCCTCCTTTCAACAACACAATTTTGTTAAGGTGTGTAAGGAGAGGAAAAGTTATGTGAAATTCCTCTATCAGCCAAAAATGAATCAAGAACATTGTTCTTGAACTCCAAGCCATTATCACTCTTGATCTTACGAAGTGTCTTTCTCAGACTCAACTCTATGTGCTTGATGAAGTTTGTGACATCCCCAATTTTACGGCCAAAAAAGACTATTTTGTTTATGCTTTATTTGAAAATCAGAGTACCTTTTAAAGAAAAATGTTATGGGATTTGTTCCCAAAAGAAAATATGATAAATATTTTATCAAAACATTTTTGAAGAAATGTGTTTCGTTATATTAAAACCTCGGGATGCCATTACCAATACAGATCAAAAGCATAAATAGAACAACACAGACCTTACAACATTTATTTATATCTAATGGGCTATAATCCGTAAACTTTCATCTGATCATCACATATATGATCTTGTGCCACCACTTGTAATACAAGAAAACTGAGTGGGTCAGGCTTGGGATCCTGGTGAATACATAAGGTTTTCAACCCACAATAATTATGTTTATTAATTTCATCACATTAATCAAACTGATTACCCTTTGCCGTTATCCTCACTTTCTGTCCCTAAAGAATCTAGTTTGAGGGACCTAGCCTAAGGATTTTCATCGGGATGGACACTACTGCTAAGTGGGATTCTTCCGTAATATATGTCCGTAATGCATCCATGAGTGGGATTGAGTACACCGGTAAATACATCCTTCACAAACACCTACAGGTTGCGAGCCTGCTAGGGTGCCACCAAACTGTCTAGAATAGTTTATGGTCGTCAACTATACTCTGCTAGATGACTGGAACATCGTCAACATCGAGGCCACTCATCTATCTAATTCATCATACATCAACTATTTCATCTACCCATGTTTTACCCGACATATTTGTAGATATAAAATACATATACAATTTAAATCATTCAAAACATGTATAAAACGTTCATCCAGCATATATATCAAGAACATAGATAATATGCATACATAACACGTAATTTATATTAAATACTTTATATTTATGTGTAAGAAGAAAGTTACTATGCACTCACTGGTTAAGGCGGTGATTCCGAACTCAGACAACGCTTCGCTTCTATTAATTTCCTTCGACAAAACCTAGTATTATTACCACTAGATTTTAGTCTAATATTTACCATGACTAACTATTAGTCTTATTATTTTTATTATATAACTGGTAAACCATCCACTATGTATAGACATGGGCCAGACATGAAACACCAGAGGCCAAGACCATTTTAGCAATTAAGCCGTTCTGAAATCCAACAACCCAGGTAGCGCTTCAAACCGGATTCTCCATATCATGAGTAGTTAAAAAGGCATTATGACGACACTTATAGAAGTCATAATACTATCCCAAATATTTATTATAAGTTCATAATAACAATACTAAATTTAAATATAAGTTGTATTTAAGTAGGTGTTGGGTCGTGTTTTGTTAAGTATTGCGTCGATTGGGCTCGCTAGTTAGTCTAGTTTTGTAACTCCGGTTTGTGCCTGTCCAACCGTGAGCTTGATAGGGTTTATTATAAATATAGGTGCTTGCATGCATCTTAGGTTAACGACTGAAATGATAGTAACAAAAGAATAGATCGATCAGAGTAGTTTCATTATCGTTCTGTAACCCTAAGTCCTCTACAGCGGAAGTTCTTAGTCAAGCTATGTTGAGGATTGTTTGAATTAATCATTCGACATATTGTGATTCAACTTTGTCTTGTTTATTGTTTATGTTCTTCGCACTACCTGTTACAAAGATCTAATCGATCTTCAAGTTTATTTAATAACTTATCAATTGGTATCAGAGCAGGAGGCTGTGTAATTCATACACATCTTTTCTGTGAAAAAGGTTGTGATTAGGGTTATTCCGCATTAATCAATATTTATTGAGCCGTCATCCGATAATTGACGTAACTCAGCATTTATTTGTTTTGCCCTAATTTAATACATTACAAGTCTGATCTTTTAAACAGGTTATTCGATCAAGCATGGACGAGTCACAATCCAATCCCATTAACATTTCAAACAACATTGGATCAACGACAAAGATTCCCATTCTTTATACTCAGGATTACGAAGTCTGGGCACATCATTTTGAAGATTATGTCATCGGATCTGAGGACAATGGATATCTCATCTGGGAAGCAATTGTATCTGGACCATTCGCTCATTCAGCAACTTCAAGAATTATTAAAACTCAGAAGGAGTATAATGATCTTTTGAAAGACGTTAAAGATATTGCTCAAGACGAAAAAGATAAATTTCAGTGCAATATTAAAGCATTGAGATTAATCAGATTCGCTCTTCAATCTGACAATTTCAGGCTGGTGAGTTCATGCACAACTGCCAAAGAAATATGGGATAGGCTACGAGAATTGTATTCTACGGACAAGGATCTTGAGCATTCCATTCAAACCTTGCTACTATCCGAGTTTGGTGAATTCAAGCAGAGTCCTGAAGAAACTGTAACTCAGACATTCGATCGCTTCAATCATCTTCTCAGTAAGATGATTAAACATGATATTGAAAGGAAGTTGATTGAACAAAAGGTTACCTTTTTAAACGGTCTCAGATCTGAGTGGAGAGCGGTTGTGTCCACAGTTAAAGCGCATGAGCAATTCAAATCTTACTCTTTGGCAAAACTGGTAGGCATTCTGAAATCTCAAGAAAAGATCGTGTTACAGGAGAAAAATGTGGTTTCAAGCTTGGGTTCATTGGCCCTTCTGTCCAAAAGCAAAGCTGTGATGGAAGATGAAGACCTCAACCTAGAGGATTATGACCTTACCTCTGAAGACTATGCAATGATGGTGTCAAACCCAAAAAGGTTCATCAAGAAAAGGTTCCCCACCAATAAGAACCGAAATTGGCAGGGAAGTTATAGTTCTGAAAAGGTCAGGGAAGAACCGAAGGTAGAAGAACCAAAGAAGGAACCAAAAGCTGAAGGAGATTCGGGAGTGAGCTGCTATTATTGTGGAGGAAAGAACCACTATGCCAAAGATTGTGTTCTTAAGAAAATGGCAAAAAAGGATGAGGAGAAAGATGAAGAAGCAGTGTTGTTGAAAAAGCTGGAAGAGATCAAGAGAAAGAAATCTACTGCTAACCCTTCTATGAATGCTTTAATTGTGCAGGGTTCGGTAGCGAATGATGAGTTCGGTGGCGTGGAGGTCTGGTCAACCGACTCTGAGGATGATGAAGTAAGGAAGCCTTCTCATGGAAAGGCTTATGTGGCGAAAGATGAGGGTAGAGGTGGAAAATGCTTGATGGTGTCTGATGTATCTCAGATGAGGGGATACAACACAGATGGTGGGAATGAAGACACAAAGGAGTGTGAGGACTTGTGCTTCACAGCAAAACCACTCGGCGTGCAGTTCAACGAACTTGATGAATTAATGAAGAAGGTACAATCCGTTTTTATTGCATTCAAAGTCCCACAAAGTTCATATGAAAAAGAATTAAAAAATGTTAATTCAAGAATCTCTCATCTAGACAGCAATTTAACTCAAACACGAGTCACCAATTCTAACCAAACTGACCAAATAAGCAGGGTGTCTTCAAAGAGTGAGGAACGGAGGATGTGGATCGAACTGAAGGAGTCAGAGTTAATCAAAACCAAGGATGAAAATATTTATTTGCAAAGAGACAATTTAAAACTTTTAAAACAGAGAAATGTCTTTTGTTTAATTGCTAAGCGTCTTTATACTAATATCACTCAGCTTCATTTGGACTGTGAAATAGGACATAAAATTCATCGCATGATTTTGCCCTTCCTTGAGTTTAAGGAGGATGAAATTGTTGCTGAAGCGTATAATTGTGAAAGTGTTGTTTCGTCTGAGGATGTTAATCCGACATATATGTATGGTCTAGACAAAATCGAATCTTTCATAAAGTCCAAGGACCATATGGACATGCTGAAAAACCTTTTGGATGAAAATGATAAACTGAAACTAAGGACCGAAACCATACAAAAGTTTGACTCATTCAGTACCAACTTGAGCTCAGAAAATAAAATTGATGTTGAAAAT
Organism: Lactuca sativa; assembly: GCF_002870075.4. Lineage (NCBI taxonomy): Eukaryota > Viridiplantae > Streptophyta > Magnoliopsida > Asterales > Asteraceae > Lactuca > Lactuca sativa. The sequence goes on along the minus strand of NC_056626.2, from coordinate 176,458,022 downwards.
GTTTCTGAGCTTAATGATGACGATGATATGAGTGAAATTTCTGTAGAGGACGTAGTTGACTGTTCTGAGTTTGTTAAGAGCGAACCCAAAAACCACAAGAATCTTATTTCAGAAAATTCTGTGGAGTTTGCTCGTTTGTCCCAACAAAAGTCCCCGATCCTTGAAGAAAAGGCTGTAGTATACCAAAAGGTTAGAACCACTCCAAATCAGGTGTATAAGGTCACAGGTGTAACCGAACATCAGACAGCTGAACTCACAACTATTGTAAACGAAGATAATGCTGATGGCTGCGATGAGTTCTTCTGGTCAGCTCCTATCGACAATGCTGACGAAACAGTTGGTCTGTCAGAAAGGACATCATGGAAAACCAAAGGCAGATATGTGCCAAAACCTTTAAACAACCCTGATAGCTTCGACGTGCCAAGTACTAGTGGTACAAAAGATGTTCCTGAAGAAAAAGGAATTCCTGCAAAAGAAGTCACTCCTTTAAGCGAAACATCATCAGTTCGGAGTGAACCAGCTGACGGAAAACAAAAACCAAAAGCGAATATCCATCATAAGCCGAAGCAGGTGAGAAATCAAAAACAGCAAAGGAATCAGAGATACAAGAAGAATCTCTCTGAAAGAAAACAGTTTTGGCAATCTCAAAATGCCTATTTCTCATATCGTGACAGAAATTTAGAGTCAGAGAAAAGTACTGTTAGATCACAAGAGAGCAATAACAACCGAAGGGAGAGGTTTGGTTCAGAGAACAATATCAACCGAAAGCAGAGGTTCGGTTCAGAAAAGAATATCAACCGAAAGAAGAGGTTCGGTTCAGAGAACACTATCTACCGAAAGCAAAGATTCGGTTCAGAGAGCAAAAGCGACCAAAATTCTAGGTTCGGTCCCACTGATGATCAAAAACAAAAGGGTCACCTAGAATCTCAAGTCAAGAAATCATCTCAGTCTAAATTCTCTCATTCTAACTCTTCTAATTCTTTCAATTCTTCTAATTCCTCTCAACCACATTCTAAATTCTATTCTGTTTGCTCTCAAAAACCTAAATCATCAACTGATCTGAAAGGAAAATTAAATGTTTCGTCAGTTAAACCAGAGTCCAAACCAAAAGCAACAAATCCCAATAAAATTAAGGTTTTCACCATCAAAAAGAAAGATGAAACAACACTAATAAAAAGAACATATCTTGTTGACATCTGTCTTACTATTCCTGTTCCTGTGAAAGGCTCACGTGGACCCAAGAAACTTTGGGTTCCTAAATCTGCTTAATTTTTGCAGGTTATCAGTGATGAGCAGTTTGACGAAGAATGGTACATTGATAGTGGCTGCTCGCGTCACATAACAGGAAGGAAGGAAGAGCAAAGGGAATTTAGGTCTCTTTCAAATGGTGGAAATGTCAAGTTCGGGAACAACTCCTTTGGCACCATAAAAGGCTATGGAATGATTACAAACGGTGATTTCACGATTAGGACGCTTGCATACGTAGAAGGAGTACAACATAACCTCATCAGTGTATCTCAGCTTGTTGGAGGTACTGGTCTCAAGGTTTCATTCAATGATGAGGGTTCATAAATAATTGAGAAGAAGACGAAAAGAGTTATTCTCAAGTCGGAGCGCAAAGGTGAAATGTTTCCCCTGAACCTCAAACCCATCAAAGGGAATCCAGCTATCTGCCTGTTATCCAAAGCACAATATGACGAAAGCTGGCTGTGGCACCGAAGGCTCTCACATCTCAACTTTAAGGATATCAACAAACTTGTCACTTGAGGTCATGTTCGAGGTCTTCCATTGCTCAAGTACGATAGAGAACATTTGTGTGCTTCATGTGAAATGGGGAAGCAGAGTCGTCAAAGTCATCCATCAATAATAAACACTAAAGTTGTTGAACCACTAGAGTTACTTCATATTGATTTGTGTGGTCCATCATCTATCGAAAGCATCGGCGGTAGCAAGTACATTCTTGCTATTGTTGATGACTTTTCGCGTTTTACATGGGTGTTCTTTCTGAAGCTTAAATTATGAAGCGACTCACAAGTTAATGATGTTCATCAAGCAGGTTGAAGTACAGCTGAAGAAAGTCGTTCGCAACATCAGGAGTGACAATGGGCTGGAGTTCAAAAATAAAGAATTCGAAGAATTCTTGGCAGAAAAAGGAACCAGTCACAACTTCTCAGCTCCCTACACACCTCAACAAAACGGAATTGTCGAAAGACGAAACTGATCTTTGTGTGAAGCGGCCCGAACCATGCTAAGTTTTGCTTCTTTACCTTTATATTTTTGGGCTGATGCTATCTCTGCAGCTTGTTTTACACAGAACAGGTCATATCTCAATAAGCGATTCACTCTCACTCCTTATGAGATCATCAACAACAGGAAGCCAAATGTCAAATTTTTCCATGTGTTCGGTTCACGGTGCTTCATCTTCAATTCTAAAGAACACCGCAACAAGTTTGATGTCAAAGCCGATGAAGGGATTTTTCTGGGCTATTCTCTCACTTCTAAAGCGTACAGGGTATTAAACAAACGCTCGAGGAAAATAGAAGAAACTTATTACGTGACTTTTGATGATAGCTATGTCAAAAAGCTAAAGGCCAACGAAGACACAGCTGGAGAAATCTTTCCTCAAACAGGTCAAGTCACAGCCTCGATTGCATACCTCTTTGAGAAGTTCGTCGAGTTATTTGATGAACCAGAGAAGGCCATTCTCTTGGAAGCTAGCGCAACAGACAACAGGGTAGATCATCTGAAGCAACTTGTCAAAGATGCTACAACGCGAATGAATGTAGGAGTATCCAGTTCCAACAAATCTCCACCGCACAATGCTTCCGTCGAGGGGGAGGATCCATCTTCGTCATCACAGCCGAGCTCACATGTTGAGGGGGAGAACAGTTCTCAAGCTGCTCCCAAACGCTCTTCAACAACCGAAAGTGCCTCACCACCCGAAGGTGCATCAACACCCAAAAGCTCAGCACCACCAGAAACCTCTGTAGCTCAAGATACTCAAGAAATACCTGAAAGCTTATTTGTCGAGGGGGAGAATGCCGATATGCTTTATGACGATGAAAGTCAATCCGAACTTGAAGAGATGGTAAACGCTGAATTGGATCCATCCTATGATCCAAATTACCCTCCTCTTGTCAAATGGACCAGAGATCATCCTGTCTCTCAAGTTGTCGATAATGTCTCTGAAAAAGTTCTGACCCGATCACAACTTAAGGCAAAACAAACTTCCTTATTTTCAAAAGTAGAATTTTGTATGTTTAACTCCTTCGTATCAAAAGTTAAACAAAAGACAGTTAACACTGCTCTTGATCACTCCGATTGGGTTCAAGCTATGCAAGACGAACTGAATGAATTCAAAAGGAACAAAGTTTGGCGCCTCATTCCAACTCCTCAGAATGCCTCAGTTGTTGGTCTCAAATGGGTATTCAGAAACAAAATAGACAAGGAAGGGAACGTGATACAAAACAAAGCACGTCTGGTGGTGAAAGGATACTGTCAGGAGGAAGGAATTGACTATGAATAAACTTTTTCTCCTGTAGCTAGGCTGGAATCCGTTAGAATATTTCTTGCCTATGTTGCACACAAAAACTTTGAAGTCTACCAAATGGATGTCAAGTGTGCATTTCTAGATGGAGAACTTGAAGAAACAGTGTACGTGGAGCAACCTCCTGGATTCGTAAATGAAAGGTACCCTAATCATTGTTATATTTTGGACAAAGCCGTATATGGACTGAAACAAGCTCCGAGAGCCTGGTATGAAACGCTAACAAAGTTTTTAAAGATGTCCAAATTCAAACAAGGTTCGGTTGACCCAACCTTCTTTCGTAAGAAGGAAGGTAACCACCTTATGATTGTTCAAATTTACGTCGATGATATCATCTTTGGCTCAACGAATCCTAGCTTAACGGCTGAATTCAGAAAGCTGATGAAGACTAAATTTGAAATGAGCTCAATGGGTCCAATCAACTTTTTCCTTGGTTTAAATATTAGACAGGGACCCGAAGGCATCTTTATTAATCAGGAAGCTTACACAAAGACTCTCCTGGCAAAATTTGGCATGATGGGAGATTCAAAGGTTAAAGTTCCAATGGCGTTCGGCACCAAGCTCACTCCATCCTTGGATAAGCCAACAGGTTATATTACGCTATATCGCCAGATGATCGGTTCACTGAATTATCTTACTGCTAGCAGGCCTGATATAATGTTCTCTGTATGCTACTGTGCTAGATTTCAGGCGAATCCACGTGAAACTCATATGCTTGCAGTGAAGAACATACTTCGTTATCTCAAGCGAACTACCTCTTTAGGTCTATTGTATCCTTCCAACTCAGGCTTCTTCGTTCAAGCCTACTCAGATGCAGACCTTGGAGGTTGTGGACTAGGCAGGAAAAGCACCACTGGAGGCTGCCAATTCCTTGACGGGAAGTTGGTTAGCTGGCAATCAAAGAAACAAACTTGTGTGTCTTTGTCTACAGCTGAAGCATAATACATTGCAGCTACCTCCTGCACTTCTCAAGTGATTTGGATCCAAAGTCAACTTCGGGACTATGGACTCAATATGAAAAAGATCCCACTATATTGTGACTCTGAAAGTGCAATTAGGATCTGTCATAACCCAGTACAACACTCCAAGACCAAGCACATAGCACTGAGGTATCACTTCATTAAAGATCACGTGGAAGATGGGAACGTTGAAATTAATTTTGTTAGAACCACTAATCAACTGGCTGACGTCTTCACCAAAGCCCTTCCTGAAGCATCGTTCAACAAAATTCTACAAGGGCTAGGCATGATGGAATCAGAGTCAGTACCACAAATTACCTCTCAAACTCAAAAGTAAGAAGCGAAATAGACCGAACATTCGGGTTCGGGTCTTGTACTAATGTACCAAAATGAACCGAACGCTCAGGTTCGGTTGGATAATCTGCTTTTCGCTCATCAATCAAAGGTGGTTTTCTTGGTTGTAAATTTGATGTACAATTGTTCCAAATTCATTTATCTTATTGTCAAAATTATTCCCTTTTTGAAAATCTATTTTCTTTGGTAACCAAAATAGACCGAACGTTTGGGTTCGGTTCCTCAATTTTTCTCACCCGAAATAGACCGAACGCTCGGGTTCGGTTCCAAAGTTTTTCACAACCGAAATAGACCGAACGCTCGGGTTCGGTTTCTCAAATTCTCACAACCGAAATAGACCGAACGCTTGGGTTCGGTTCCAAAGTTTTTTTTTTAACTTTTTATTTTCTTTCTCAGTCTTATTTTTTTATTTATTTATTTATTTTATTTTATTTTATTATTTTTATTTTTTCTTTCACTATTATTTATCAAAAATTCCAAAAATATTTTTCTTAATATATAATTTCAAAAACTCCAAAAATATTTTGTTCTTTATTTCCTTTTTGGCTTTAATTTTATTTGTGTGTTTGTTTATGGGGAAATTGTTGAATTAGTTAAGTGTCCCTAGAAGCATGCTGCTGTATGTGTCCAAAGCCTCATCTGATTCTGAATAATAGCCTTAATGACTTGGTATACACAAACCTTGTCTTCCCAATTAGGCTATCACATTTATTCTAATCGTGAGCTACCTAACTCTCTTCTCACAAGAGATAAGAGTTTTCTGCTTAGTCCTATCTTTCACAGCAGAGGTACTTTGATTTCTTACACCATCTACATTACATTTCTCCATTCCACTCAGTTCCGAAACGTAACCCTTGAGACTCTCAGTAATTACCACTGAGGTTTATGGTTACCCAATAACTGCATTCATGATCTTAGTTTCATGCCACTACGAGCTGAGTGAAACCCAAAATTCAATACCCAATCTGAATTGACGGTGAACAATTAATTTGCTCTAGTTTTCACTAATGAATTGACGGACGTATCTTCATGAAATCTCAAAATTTTCTTTTGTGTGATTCCTATGAAATTGTTAAAAACAATAACATTTCTTCCCTTGGGATCCAGTTTTTAATTTTTGTTGAGATTTTATATTTCCCAGCCAATTTAAAATTATTACCAACCTACTTGTTCAGCAGACTACACCGGTCTCACAAGTACTTTGTTCACTTTATATCTTATTTCAAGATTAGGACTGTTGAATCAAAGCGAAAGCCACCCTAAGAAGCCTAATTAAAAGAATCCTTTCAACACTTCTTAATAAGTGTTTGATCGTTATTCCAACGGGAAACCAAACAAACACTTTAAGGTCTCTCTTGACTTTGAAGAAAGAGATTCGTGCCCGGGATCATTTGTTTCGTGTCTTTATTGACATCACAATTTTTCCTAAAAAGTATTGCTTTATTTCTTTTCTTTTACACCCTTAGCAAGAAAATCTTTGATTTTCCAAAATTCCGGTTCTATTAATTACAGGAATTTTCATTGGATTGGTTGTTAATTACAAGTTGTGGTTAATTTTAATCCACGTAGGAGCATTGTTCAAAAGATGTCGTTACAATTTAAAAGGATAAGATGATGACATGCTGACTCAGGCGGGAGTCTAATCGATTTGATTTCAAATGGCGCTAAAAGGGAACGTGTGCGAATTGGAAACGTCTTATCTCTAAATGGCGTCGCAGAAGCGCGTGTGAATTTGAAACGGTTTATATTCAAACGACGCTTGATGGGAGGCGTGTTCTTAGGGGTCTGACACTCTCTCTCATGCGTGATCATCGGCAACCCCAACTATCACGCATCAGTCAACTCCGAAAAACCCTTCCATTCTCAATCGAAGATTTGGGAAGATCTTTCTCTCTCTCTCCTTAAACCCCAGTATAAAAGGCAACACAATCCTTCATTTACCTCTTTACCGCCATCAAAATTCCCAGAGAGCCAAAATTCCTCGATTCTTCCCTGTTCATCATCTTCTTCACTCTTTTCAAACAATGGCAGATTCATCTTCTGTTCACGCAACATCCCATATACTTCCCATTTGCTCTCAACAAAGCCTCATCATTGATTTAACTCCTCAGTCTTACGATGCCTTCATGTTCCCCATAATCGAGTGCTTGCGATTTTCTCCGATCGCTCCTGCACTTACAAGAGCTGAATCAGTTCCAATGGAGTTCTTGTCGCAAATCTTTGCGACTGCTCATTACGACAAAGCGGTTGACAGAATCTTCTTTGACGTTTTTCAGCACAAAGCATCAATTTCCAAGTAACGATTTTGCTCCCTGTTAGGGTTTGAAGCTGACTCTATGAGGGTTAATGCTGAGATGATTCCACTGGGGCACTTGTTCAATATGTTTTACAACATGGGTTATACGGAGGTGCTTACTTCAGTCGCGAAATTCAAGAAGTCATGCCTGCGTCCACAGTGGAACGGGATGTTCACTGTTTTATTCAAAGGCCTTTCTGAAAGGAGTGTTGGCTCTGATGGTGCCAGTCGACTATTTCTGTCAATCATGTATGGTATCTACAATGGCATCAATGTAGATTATGGGTCTGTTATATGGCAACAAGTCATCCAGAGTCTCTCCTCTTCCTTAAGGCATTCAGAAGTTTCTTACGCTAGGTTTTGGACCTTGATCACGAAATGGGTGATGGACAAGTACCACGTCCCCATTGTCGTCGGTGCTCCGATGTCTTCGATTGGTACATTTCATACCACGAAGATCATTGTCTCAGATGCTTCCAATTTTCCATTCAACGGTTCAATTCCGGAGTCTATGTATGGTGATGTTCCAGCTGATAGCCGGATTATCAGAACTTACAAAGAATTTAAGCGTTCCGGTCCGAGGGATCTCACTCCGGAGATGTTGAAGTCTATTCATGACGCCGACAAGCCTGCTCCAAGAGGCAAGAAGGCTGATAAGAGGAAACAGGTGGCGAAAGGAGGTAAAGGCCCGTCTCCAAAGAAGAGGAAACCCACAAAGGCTGCTCAGTCTCCGCAGCAAAAGAGGCGAAAAACCCAACCAAGAAGAAAGCTGGTTATCGCTTCCTCCTGAAGCGAGTCTGAGGGTGAGAGTTCGGATTCTGAACACTCTCCACGAGGCAGCACTCCACCCAGATCTCCTACCCCTGAAATTCAAATCCCTCCTTCTCCAATTCCCTCTCCTCCTAAAACTATTCCTACTTCTATTCCCACCATAAACCCCTTTACACACATTCCAAACACTTCAATCCCAATGCCACCACCAATATTCACCGATGCAACCACAACATCCACTGCAAATGTTAGAGCCAACATATCTGATACGGGGGTTCATACTGCTGCACCCAAAACCACTCAAGCACCCGAAACTACCAACGCACCCGAAACTACCAAAACGCCCGAACCTACCCGCACACCTACACTCGAAACAACCCAACCCGAACCTACCCATACTACTGTACCACCAGCTTCTTCACCACCACCATCTCCCGGTCACGCCTCTGAGGGAGACGAAACATTCCTTGGCGGGGAAAATATGACGTTTGACTCGGTCTACTATAGTCCGTTTCAAGTACAGAGCGATGATGATGATGACGCTCCGGTTACAAAGAAACATCTCAAGGAGCTCCATGACAAGGTTGACTTGCTCATTGCCTCTTCTTCCACGTCTCAATCATCACTTTCTGAAGCTGCAGTTCAGAAGATTGTTGATGCTTTCTCAAAGACTCAGCAAGATTCTCTCGCTTCTGCAACCTCCGCCATTGATGCCTCAACAAAAGCCTGTCAGGCTGCGACCGAAAAACTCGATAAACTATTTTCTGATGCCTCTGCCCTGTTAAAGTCTTTACAGGAGAGTGCAAATGCCGCTAAGACTACGTTGGAACCAATTGTTCAACAGTTGGCCACGTCTGTCTCCACTGAGTTGAAGTCCTTCGCTTCATTTCGTCAAACGCTCTCAGACGACAACTCAGCATTTCGTGCTACTATTGACGAGTGTCTCTCAAACTCCAAGCCGATTTGGCTGCTGAGAACTCATTGTTGGATGTTTTAGCCAGGAAGACCACCGCTCTGAAGGTCAAGAGTGTTCAACTCTCTAACTCTCAACAGGAGGTTGATTCTCTTCGGTCCGAAAGGGAGGTGATTAAGTCGTGTGTTTCGGATGTCCACTCTGCCATATCCAACATCCTTGAAGCACATGATCCCATCCTGAACTACACTGTGAGGCGAGACCTTGCAGAGAAGCTCGCTCCTGCCCTTGCCCTGCTAAGCAAAATTGAAGGGCTTCTTGATTTTGTGTCCATTCCGAAACACGGGGGAGAGAAGGAGTCCATGTCTCAACCACCTCCATCCTCAAAGGCAACTCAAACAACCGAACCTCCTCCAGTAGGTCAAGCCTCCGGTTCTCGTGTGAAAGATAAAGGCAAGAATATTGCTGAGGATGAAGATGAAGATCAAGAGACTATCGCTGATCTTTTAAAGCGAAAACGTCGAGTCGATGATGCTGATATCAGTGCTCGTGTGGCTAAAGAAGCTGAAGAAGCAGAAAGAAAACAGAAGGAAGCCCACGACCTTCTTGAGAGTAGGAAAACTCTTTTTCCTGTCTGGACTCTCGAGAGGATGATAAAAGAAGCCATCGACACTCCAAGCATCTTGTGGCTGGAACCTGTTATATCGCTTGATTGTTCCAACACTGTCGACTCTCAATTCGATATGCCTCTGACCCGAAAGGCATTCATCTTTCACGCCTTCGCCAACGTTTCAGAGTTCCCTCATCCTCATCCACAGGTTGATCGGGACTTGATTAATTTCTATCTGAAGGCTGCTCATCCTCAATATTAGACTTGGAGCGCTCCGAAAATTATAAACGTTCGGGTCTTGAAGCCGTACAGTGAAGGGAACTTCATCAACGTTTGGTTCAAGGTGCTTCGGGGGTCTGCCAAAACCGAACATGCCATTTCTTTAGCAGATCTTCCGAACCTCAATCCCCATGATTGGATAATCTTGCACAACATCCTTCTGACCAACGAAGCTGAATATGGTCCGATTATCGACCATTTCAAAAGGATGCTCGTGTGCTACATCATGGAAGTTGCATTGATGGATCAGGAGATAGCAAGCGTCTTCAAGAAGAAACCAACAATATCTCCTGTTGGCTTGGCCAGTGATCTGAACCAAATGCAGATGGGCAAAATTGACTCGAGACGGAATTCAGTCATGTTCACTAGGAACGAAGGACAAAAATGTCTTTTTGCCTTAGCTGATAAACATCTGTACACCATTGCTTGCCTAAAGCATGTGTTGGGGATCATCCACAACAAAACACATCGGATGATATCAAGTACTTCGACGACATGATACATTGGTACATTCGGTTCAGACAGACGATCCTTGCGCTAATCTCTCGTTTGTTTGATACCACGAAGAAAGTTCCCGCTGCTGGCCCAAGCAAGAAGAAGAAGTAGTCTCGCTCCAATTTGACGCAAAGGGGGACATTGTTGGGTCGTGTTTTGTTAAGTATTGCGTCGATTGGGCTCGCTAGTTAGTCTACTTTTGTAACTCTGGTTTGGGCCTGTCCAACTGTGAGCTTGATAGGGTTTATTATAAATATAGGTGCTTGCATGCATCTTAGGTTAACGACTGAATCAATAGTAACAAAAGAATAGATCGATCAGAGTAGTTTCATTATCATTCTGTAACCCTAAGTCCTCTACAGCGGAAGTTCTTAGTCGAGCTCTGCTGAGGATTGTTTGAATTAATCATTCGACATATTGTGATTCAACTTTGTCTTGTTTATTGTTTATGTTCTTCGCACTACCTGTTACAAAGATCTAATCGATATTCAAGTTTATTTAATAACTTATCAGTAGGGTAAGTGGATCTCACTTACAGTGGGTTTTGCTAAAAATAGGGTTTTGCGAGCCAGAACTTCCCAAGCCAAAAAGCTCTTTTTCTCGGAGCCTTCGGGCACTCCGGGTCTTTCCTTTAACATTAGGGAAGTTTCTAGGGTTTGGGGGTGTTTAGAGGGAGAGAGAGAGAGAAAGAGAGAGTAAAGAGAGAAAGAAAGGGTGAGATGTGAGAAATAAGGGACACCCTCGCACCCTTTATATTGGGGCTGAGTTGCAGTTACGTTGAGCGTACCCTCGCCAGTAGGTTGCACGTACCTTGGTGCACAGGGCGTTCCGGCATATGCAACACGATTCGAAGGACAGATGTCCGAAGACTGTTGGGGCGATGTGGACCTCTTCAGACCGAATATGCGAGTACGCGGGGCACTCTTCTCTATCGGGAGCGTACTTGAGCAGTCTCATAAATGACCTTCTCGACTTCTAAAATTCATAAATTTATCATACGAGCTCCATTATCAACGTTCTTTATATCCATGCATAGGTGGAAACATACTCTACAACTTTCATTTAGACTTTGTCGGCTAATTTTGAATTTATTTTTGAAGTTATATTTTTAACAGGCCGGGACAGGAAAAGTCCATTAAAATTCATAAATTTGTCATCCGATGTCCATTTTCGTCTGTCGTTTTACCGTTGGGCTACTATTAACAAAATCTTTGATTTTTGTTTAGGTTGTGTAGGCTAAAAATCGGTCGATCTTATATTCAAACTGTCATACCCCTAGCCGGCAGCGGAAAACACCGGGGGGTGTAACATCATTCCTTGTATCAAAGTTATATAACATATATTGAATAGTATAAAAGAGTTTTATAAATTACATACCACTATTTATTATAAAAAGTTAAATTAATCCAGCTTATCAAGTTCCTAAAAACACATGCATTTTAAAAATACATCAACATAAAGTTGGCGAGTCCACAGGTTTTGACTATGATAATATAGTATATTCTTCCAAGTTCAAAAAGTATAAAACTTATTTTTAAAATATCTTTCAGACTCATAGTTATCTCTAACATATAGTATATGTATTCTAGGTATAATGGTTTACTTAGTAGTATACCTATAAGTTTCATATACTATGCATATAAGTGTTTGTAATCCCATACAAACGAAGGTTACTATGTAAAAATCTTATTTCAATTCTATACGAGTAAAACCACTACGTATAAATCTTTGTTTTTTATCCTATACGAGTATATCCGCTGCATATAAATCCTATTTCAATTCTATATGAGTAAAACCGCTATTATAAACTTATTGCAATTCTATACGAGTAAAACTGCTACGTATAAATTTTATTTCAATTCTATACGAGTATAACCACTACGTATAAATCTTATTTCAATTATATATGAGTATGTGTGCTAGGTAAAATTGTTTACCTAATGAGTAAGTAGTATACTTATAATTTCCTTGTTATACTTAACATTCATACTTGTATATCGACAAAGTATAATGTTTCTAAAATTGTGCTACCATGAGTCAATAACCACTGCTAATATGACGCCACTACCTCATAATGGTGTTACAAGTGTCGCACCTTATGATAGATTTACGCATGCTTTACCTACATCAGAATACAATAAACCGGGCAAGCTTGTCACCCGAAAAACGTTGGGTTGTAAGGTAGCAACCACAAGTGGGGGTATCAACCCACATAGATTTATACACAATTAACTTCCTCGTTGGAAAAATGGGCAAGTTCGTCACCTGTAAAACCGTTGGGTTGTAGCTAGCAACCATGAGTTCGGTGTTAACCCGCATAATTCTATACATGCAACTTCCTCGCTCACACGGGATTAACATTTACAGTCATATGATTTCCACTAAGATTTCTAATCTTAGTTGATGAATAAAATAGCTCATGTAGACTTTATCGACCTCATATGGTTCTAATAGCAAAAGCATATTCGAGTCTAAAACCCTAAGTTAATAGACTATGCTTTAAACGTTACTCCTAATTTCTATAATACTTAGGCAGTACAACAACTATAACTTGAAGTAAAACCAGGTTTTATCTAAGATAAAACTAATAATAGCAACATACTTAAGTAGTATATACAGAACTCCTGAGTATAACTCCAGGGTTGTATCGCACATAATAGATAACTCCCGTGTATAACTCCGAGGTTACATTAGTATAATCTATGATAGTAACATACTAACAAGTTTAAGATAGTTGTATGTTTTCAGTATATCATATATATATTCTAGGTATATACGATACAAAACAACTATATCCCGATTAATATTACTATCTATGTTAATACAAATATACTATCATATAAACATTGTATTAACTTTTATATAAAATTTAGCATGCATTTTCCCACGAAAAAATTAAAAAGTGGGGCCATGAAACTCACCCTAATAGCATGATCTATAGAATCTAAATGGTCAGAGGCCCGATGTTGTCACGCCCAGGAAAGGAAATGACCTTAGGAAAAGGAGAGAGAATGAACGGAGAAGTTGTAACGATTGAATGAGCTTTGATCGCTATTTATAGGCTATTTTGGGCCCTCTCACTTCGTGAGAGTCAGTACGCATGTCACGAGGCCTGGCTGCATCAACTTGTAGCCTTGCCATTTGCGTTTCGAGCATTAAAAGGTGTCCGGATGACTTCTCACGGCGTGAGAATGATAGATTCACGCCGTGAGCTTCCATGAGTCATCCCGTAGCCTTCCCAAGTGTTTCCTAGTCTCGATTAGTGTCTGTTTGATTCCTCACGTCGTGAGCAAACATGCTCATGTCATGATCCCTAACAGATTAGGTTTTCTACCACGTGTCATGCTCTCAGACAACTACATCTTCGGAAGGTCATAACTTTTTCATACGAGCTCCGTTTTTTACATTCTTTATATCCACGCATAGGTATTTCCGAGTACTACAAATTTTCTTAAACTTCAATACCTAATTATAAAGGCTATAGTGATATAATTTATAATAACTTCTTCATGCGAAGTCAGATTTAGATGTTCTATATATTATTGGAATACTATAGAGTTGTTGTGTTGAATGAAAATGTCATTAAATATTATAGTAAATTGATTATAATGTGTGTTTTATTTTTTATTTTTGTGGGAATTATCTTTGGCCTAATTTTGACTGGTGTTATATTCTCCCCCCATTGAAAAAATTTCGTCCCAAAATTTCTATTGTGGATGAGGAATTGTTAATTAGTTGGGGAAAACATTGTGTATATTACTTACCTCTTGAGGCAACTTAAGTCGATATGCGATAGAACCAATTCTTGTTAGAATTTCAAAAGGCTCTATATATCAAGATTTTAGCTTTCCTCGTTTCCCGAATCGAATCATGCCTTTCCAAGGAGAGACCTTCCATATTACTTTATCCAACTTGGAATTTCAAAGGTTTACGTCTTACGTCTGTATAACTGTTTTTATGATCACATACAGCCTCTAAATCGATCCTTAATTTGCGCGATCTTTTTAGTTGTTTCATGGATTATTTCTGGCTCGGTACATTAGGTATCACCTATATACTCTCTGGCTAATTGTGTGTCTCCAACTTCTCAGTGTAAAAACTACAGCTCCCAATTCAAGGTCATGGGTAGTGTAATTATTCTCATGCACCTTAAGTTGTCGAGATGCATAAGCGATAACTTTTACCTTTTTGGATTAACACACAAACCAATCCTTGATTTGATGCATCGCAGTCTACGGCGAAATCTTCTGTGCCATCTGGGAGGGATAGAATTGGTGAACTACACAACATTTTTTTAGTTTCTAGAAAGTAGCTTCTTGTTTTTCTTCCGTGTTGAACTTTATATCTTTATGTATTAGTGTTGTAAGTGGCTTGGCTACCTTGGAGATTCTCAATGAATCTATGGTAGTAGCCAACAAACCATAAGATATGACGCACTTCTGTTGGAGTCGTCAGTGCTTCCTAATTCTTAATTGCTTCAATCCTGGAAGGGTCGACATGAATCCCTTTTTTTGAGAACCACATGCCCTAAAAATTTGTACCTCTCTAATCCAGAATTCACATTCCGAGAATTTGGCCTACAACTTTTCTTTTCTTAGTAGTTCCAATATCATTTGCGAGTGTTAACCATGTTCTTCCTTGGTTCGTGAATATATCAATATATCATCGATAAATACTATCACGAATTTATCCAAGTATGGTTTGAAAAACACTATTCATGAGCTCCATGAACATTGTTGGAGTGCTGGTCAATCGAAAGGCTTAACTAGGAACTCATAATGACCAAACTGAGTTGTAAATGCTGTTTTCGAAACATCGTCTTCTTGTACTCTCTGTTGATGGTATCCTAATCTGAGATCTATCTTGAATCTTATAGAATCTTTAGGTGTTTTAGTCTGTCAACCACCGTATCCAAGTTTAGTTGTGCATCGGTCTGACCATAATTAAACATAGGTGATCAGTCTACGTTTAGTTGTGGTTTGGCCCATGTACAATAAAACTCGACTAAGGAGTTTGACCTAAAACCTTGCATTGTATAGTTATCGAGGGCTTGGGTTTTCTATATTTTTGGGTTATATATACATGTGTTCTCATCATGGGACTGAGTTCATACATAAATATATATCTTTGTGTTTGTTGTATTCACAGGTAATATTAATTATTATTTGTTACTTCAGGTCTAGATGATAAGGCACTGGCCACTCAGGACAATCAGTAGGCAGGATCATTTTAGCAAATAGCCGTTCTAAAATCCAGCAACCCAAGCGAGGTGTCTATCCTTTCACTGTTCCCGTAACTAGTCCTTCAGTAGTACAATTTAATAATATTTTTATTGTAGGTTCAGGAACATTCCTCAACCTAAAGAGTAAGCCCTAGACTATAGTCCTTCTTTCCTAAGAAAGTACTAGCTCTTTATAGTCAATAGCTCTGATACCAAACTGTCACACCCCCAGCAGGCGGCGGAAACACCGGGTGGTGCAACGTCATTCCTTGTATCACATTTATATAACATATATTGAATAGTACAAAAGAGTTTCATAAACTACATACCTCTATTGATAATAAAAAGTTGGATTACTCTAGCTTATCAAGTTCCTGAAAACACATGCATTTTAGAAATACGTCAATATAAAGTTGGTGAGTCCACAGTTTTTGACTCTGAGAAAATAGTATATTTTTCCTAGTTCGAAAAGTATAAAACTTAGTTTTAAAATATCTTTCAAACTCATATCTCTAACATATAGTATATATATATATTTTAGGTATAATGGTTTACTTAGTAGTATACCTATAAGTTTCATATACTATGCATATAAGTGTTTGTAATCCCATAAAAACGAAGGTTACTACGTATAAATCTTATTTCAATTCTATATGAGTAAAACCGATACGTATAAATCTTATTTCAATTCTATACGAGTAAAACCGCTACTATAAATCTTATTTCAATTCTATACGAGTAAAACCGCTATGTATAAATCTTATTTCATTTCTATTCGAGTATAACCGCTACGTATAAATATTATTTCAATTCTATACGAGTATGTTTGCTAGTTATAATTGTTTACTTAATGAATAAGTAATATACCTACAAGTTTCTTGTTCCTAGAGTATAAGTGTTTGGGAAACTTATACTTAACATTCATGCTTCTATATCGAAAAAGTATAATGCTTTTAAATTGTGCTGCCATGAGTCCATAACCGCTGCTAATACGACACAACTACCTCTGAATGGTGCTACAAGTGTCACACCTTGTTATAGATTTCCGCAGCTTCATCTACGTCGGAATATAATAAACTGTGCAAGTTTTTCACCTATAAACGTTGGGTTGTAAGCTAGCAACCACGAGTGGGGGTCTCAACCCATATAGATTTACACATAACTTCCTTGTTGGAACAATGGGCAAGTTCGTCACCCGTAAAACTGTGACAACCCGAAGTTTGTTCCATCGCCGTAACCCTTTCCGTCCATAAAACTCGTCTTTAGCAAATTGTTTCGATTTCTTTTTTGGGTTAAGATATCTAAATTGATATTTTTATTATGATCTCGTGAGTGTCCAAACCCGTTAGAAACTCATGAAAACATCCCAAATTTTTAATTGATGAAATTTTTAGTTTCGACCACGTCGGGTTATGACAACTTAATTGGGTACGACTAAAAGCCCTGTTTAACGTCAGTATCGGGTAGAACTCCTCTATGTCTCAAACTTTAATCATATATAAAATTCAAATAACTTCATGTTGAAGCTTTTCACCCTCTCTCTACTCACTCACTACAAATCTAAGCTTTTGATCCAAAAATCACCCAATTCAAGCTCCAAATCGGTAAGATATCTATCCTAGCTCATAGATTAACATGTTTAGCTTTCAAATTCATGTTTAAATCCTGAAATAGGACCATAATCATGTGTTTACGGCCCATGGAATAGTCCAAGACCGCAAACACACATAGATGGGGTTTTGAAGCCCCAAAACCCTTCCAAACCACTTTTGAAGCTTGGAAATGACTTAAGGACTTATTTGAATGGACTAGGAACACCATAAACTCAACATTTAAGGGGTAAACATGAGTTTACGGCCCAAGAACATGCTTGGACCGTAAACACCCTTTCATAGGCAGTAAACACCTTTTTAGGTGTCAAGATGCCCCTTAAACACCTCATAACCCTTGAAATAATGTGTAGAAGCAACCACAGATGTGTTAGGGTCCTTAAACTTGATAAAAACCACCCCCATAGGAGCTTACGGCCGTAAACCCCCAAGTAAAGGTTCCTGGGCCGTAAACTCCTATATCTTGGTCAAATGGTGCCCTAACTTCCATCCAAGGCTTGTATAATGACTTAGAATCACATGTGATTAATCTAGGACCACCAAAACATTAAAGGAAGGGGTTTGAGGGAGCTTACGGCTGTAAACTCTTAGTTTAATGCTATAAACTCCTTAAATTGGTCCATGTGTTGGTTTAATCCCTTTCGAATGCCCTAGAACCAAACCTAGCATCACCCCTCAAGTGTTATAAGGCCATTTAGCACCCAAGAACACCACCCATGAGTTTATGGCCGTAAACTCATGGGATATGGTCATTAGGGCCGAAAACTCCTCTAAGGGTTTACTCTTGAAGAGTAAACTCCATGCCAAGGTCTTACACCCCCCTTAGATGCCACCCGGGTCACTCCAAACACTTGAATTGAAGTGTTTTCACGCCTCGAAGTGTTTGTTCATTTTAATTAATAGATCAAGTTCTAATTAGATACATTTTATGTATCTCTTCATATTAAATAGGAATCTCGTGCGTTTGCAAGTCCCGAACTAACGTTTAGCATCCAAACCGACACGTTCCTCGATTGGTGAGTTCATACCCCTATGTTTTCAAATGCTTTTAGGGGGGAATACAAGCAACAATACAAGGAAATCTGGTACTCAAACTTATTATTTTCAGTTCAAATGTTTCATGTTTTGTATGCTTTTAATATCAAAAAACCGTATTAACCAACAGATTGACTTGCAAAGTTAGTCTTCATACTAAACAAGAAGATCATTATAAAATGTTATAATACATGTTATATTTTATAATCTACAAAGAATCCACGCTAATCATTAATAGAGTATTTGCTAATAAAGTACGTCTTTGGATATCGTTAGAGTTCGAAAACACGTCTAAGATACGCCCTTGGATATTGACAGAGTTTTGAAAATATGTCTAATGTTTGCCTTTGGATAGTACCAGAACTTCGAAAATATAGTTAGTACACACCTTTGGATGGCACCAAAACTTCGAAAATACAGCTAGTGTACGCGTTGAGTGTCACCGAAGTATCGGAAATAATTTGAAAGTACGCCTTTGGATATCGACAGAGTTTCGAAAATATATGCCTTTGGATGTCGACAAAGCTTCAGAAATACTTCTAAAACACGCCTTTGGATGTCACCAGAACTTCGAATATACAGTTAGTGTACTTCTTTGAGTGTCTCCAAAGATTCAAAATTGCGAATAAGTATAGTAGATATTCGACATTCGTGTGTAGGATAACCAGGATTTTAGAATACTTATCTAATATTAACGGTATGGTAGATACTAGTACATTGCAATCCGAACTAAGAACTAACCACGACTTTTAGGAAAATAAGGGTTTTTCCTGGGATAACATAACTGCTCTAAATCAAACTATGTAACGAATGGATAACAAAACTATCTTTATAAGAAAATATGGGATTTTCTTGGATAACAACTCTTTCAGAAAATCAAAGGAAACTTGTTCTTTTGCGAAAATAAACCGCTTATGAACTCACCAGCTTTATGTTGATTTTCAAACTGCTTGTATTCTCAGGTTCGCATTAGACAGGTACCCAGCGATCCTTTTCACGAAGACGGAGTACGTAGAAGACACATCTTCACTTTTGTACATTTTGGATGTATATATCTATAATCATGTATAACTTTACTTTCAAACAAATGTAAATAATTCTATGTAATGTAATGTTTTGTGTTTACTATGCTTACTATGTACATTGGTTGTGATACTTCGCATGACGTCACCTCCGCCCCGGAATGTTTCCGCCTACGGTTTCGGGGTGTGACAGATTGGTATCAGAGCCCTTGTTTATAGTGAACTATTTATACCAAACCTTATATGGTATAAGACTATAAACATAAAAGGGGCATAAGTACTCTGAACTAAAAGTATACTTTAAAATAAAAGTATTTTCGAAAAGTATACAAGTATACCTAACCGCCGGAATCCGTAACTACGAGTAGAACAACACATAAGTAAATGGGTGCTGTACGCTGCGGTTAAACCTGGGCAGTTATGTAGTCGTGTCTAGTATCAATATAGCCTGATCAACTATATTCATTCGAGACACGGCCAACATGTGCTTGGGAGTGACTGTGGTGCTTGGCATGCCTAAAACTTACCCAATACCCAAACAATGAGTCGTCGTCACAGCGAAAAACATGAAATACTATGGGAGTATTTCTTGAGCCGAATCCTTTATAGAAAATCCTCATTCAAGCGTTGCTTCTTAATCATTCCTTTAGCAATAGTTTATCTGCTTTGATAACTCTTTTTTGCATTATCGCTTAATAGAATTCTATATCTATCATATTGAAATATCGCTTGTTTCATATCTCTAGATTCAATTCAGAGGAATTACCATCCTCTCTTTCCTGATCTTTTTAGTTCAAGATGCCTCCAAGGAAGAGGCCCATCTCAAAGAACAACAACCCTCCGCCACCACCACCTCTTCCTCAATTTGATCATGTCTTATTCTAGGCAGCTGTTACTGCCGTAGTGGCAGCCGCCATGTCTCAGATGAACTCCGGTGGCTCCGGTGGTGGTACCCAATCCCAAAACCAGGAAGGTAACCAGGGACACCGGGAGGAGTGTTCCTACAAATATTTTATGAATGCGAAACCCACATCTTTCGATGGCACTGGAGGTGTTATCGCCCTAACTCGATGGTTCGAGAAAATCAAATCTATTTTCGAAATCTGTGCCTGCTCTGAATCAGATAAGGTGAAGTTCGCCGCCTACACTTTCACCGATAAAGCCCTGACTTGGTGGAATGGTCGTGTCAAATATTTAACCCTACCTGTAGCTAATGCTATGGGTTGGGAAATCATGAAGGAACTTCTACGTGCGGAGTACTGCCCTCGGGGCGAAATGCAGAAACTAGAACATGAACTCTGGAACCTAAAGATGAAGGGTTCTGATATCGTCGCTTACACATCCAGATTTGATGACTTGGCGCTTCTCTGTCCGGGATTGGTTACCCCAGAGAGTAAAAAGATTGAGAGGTTTATCTGGAGTTTGACCCAGCCAACCAAGGGTAATGTCTTGGCTGCAAATCCAGACACCTACGACAACGCCAAATGTTTAGCGCAGACTCTAATCGACTATAGTGATGACCTTGAGGAAGCAGCCACCACTCCTGAGCCGACAGAGAAGAGTGGTGAGAAGAGAAAATTTTGGAAGAAGAAGAAGAGTCAGCCTTCGTAGGAGTCCTCGAAGAAGCAATAAACTGTGGCAGTCCACGCTGCTACTACCCCCGCTGCTGTTTCCGTTGTCGGTTCCTCAGCCCAAGCACCTATCACCGGATATACTGGTACCCTCCCGTGGTGCAATAGGTGCAGTTACCACTATCGTATCCCTAGCCCATGTCGTGAAAAGTTTTGTAAAAACTGTGGCTAGGAGGGTCACCTTGCGCGAAGCTGTAGAACACCAACCCAATCAACCAATCAAGCTTCCGGAGCCGGTATCGGTCATGCCTGCTACGAATGCGGTGAAGTCGGGCATTACAAGCGAAACTGCCCCAAGGCAACAACAACTGGCAACACCGGGAGAGTCCTAGCTATGGGACAAGATGAGGCAGCCGCCGACCCCATCGTTGCCACAGGTATATTCCTCCTTGACAACTCTTATGCCTGTAATCCTTTTCGATTCTAGTGCCGAAAAAGAAAATTTGTTAGTTATTCATTCAAACACCTTCCTACACTTAGTCTTTCGTTAGTAACCAAAACGTTTACCGTCAAGATGGCTAACAGCG
This sequence comes from Lactuca sativa, assembly GCF_002870075.4. Taxonomy (NCBI): domain Eukaryota; kingdom Viridiplantae; phylum Streptophyta; class Magnoliopsida; order Asterales; family Asteraceae; genus Lactuca; species Lactuca sativa. Next base: position 176,436,752 of record NC_056626.2, on the reverse strand, counting down.
AGAAAGAGAACGCTAACGACATATCCATAGGCTGTATCCTTACTTTGGACGATTATTCTTTTCCATTCGACCTAATGACAAATTTTTCATGAAGAGCTTTGATGCTATCATTGGCATGGGATGACTGATTCCACTCATACTGATATTCTTGGTTTCGAAAAGGCCATCCGTCTTAATCTTTCCTCTGACCCGAATCTCATTGATCTATGGCGATAATCTTAGCTCCAATCTTCGCATCATTTCTTGCATCAAAGCTGAAAAAGCTTCCCGGAAAGGAGTGCCATGCATTCCTAGCCTATGTGATCAATGAGAAACAGGAAGTGAAGACCTCGAGCGCATCCCCGAATTCTGAAATTCTTAGCATCTCTCCCGAAGAGCTCCCGGGAAATTCCTTCCGTACGTCAAGTCAAGTTTTGTATTGACTTAATTCCTAGAGCTAACCCTGTAGCTAAGTCTCCGTATTGATTAGCGCCAACAGAAAAGCAGTAGATATCCAATCAGCTTAATGAGCTACTTAGCAAAGGGTTCATCAGGCCGATTTCATCACCCTCGGGAGCTCCGGTATTGTTTGTAAAGAAGAAAGATGGATCCTTCCAGATGTGTATTGACTACCGTGAGCTAAATAAGTTGACCGTCAAAACTGATATCCTCTTCCTCGAATAGATGACCTCTTCAATCAACTTCAGGGAGCCAGCTACTTCTCAAAAATAGACCCTAGGTCAGAGTATCATCAGCTACGAGTCCATGAAAGTGATGTTTCCAAAACAGCATTCAGGACTCGATATGGACACTACGAGTTTGTAGTGATACCCTTCGGTCTAACCACTTTCCTTGGTCACGTAGTAATCGAAGAAGGCATACTCGTGGACCCTTCCAAAAATCAAGGTGATAGAGAATTAGTCGGCACCTAAGATACCCACAGAAACCCGTCAATTCTTGAGTCCCGCCAGCTATTATCTCAGACCCACCCAGATATTTCTTCCAGAATCGCCAAAACCTTAACTACTCTGACACAGAAAGATGTACCCTCTTGTTGGAGATCGCGTCCTGTTGGATGTCTTACCCCGGAAAGGCATGATATGCTTTGGAAAGCACGGAAAACTTCACCCGAGGAACATCGGACCTTTCGAGATCCTCGCCAGAATTGGACCCATGGCCTACAAACTTTGAGTATCTCAAGAGGTTAGTAGTATCTATCATGTCTTCCACGTCTCGAATCTTTAGAAGTGCCTGCCCGACAAAACCCTAGTAATCCCTCCTGACGAGATCGAGATCAACGAAAACCTAAACTTCCTGGAAGAACAAATCGAGATCATGGATCGAGAGATCAAATGTTCGAATCAAAGCCGCATCCCGATAGTGAAGGTTCGCTGGAATGTCAAGCAGGGACTTGAATTCACTTGGGAGCGCGAAGACCCGATGCAACAGAATTATCCACATCTCTTCCGAATTCATGAATTGTATCCTAATTTTTGAATTTTGGGACGAAATTCCATCTAACGGGGGGATAATGTGACAACCTGAAGTTTGTTCCATCGCCGTCACCCTTTCCGTCCATAAAACTCGTCTTTAGCAAATTGTTCCGATTTCGTTTTTGGGTTAAGTTATCTAAATTGATATCTTTATTATGATCTCGTGAGTGTCCAAACCCGTTAGAAACTCATGAAAACATCCCAAATTTTTAATTGAAGAACTTTTTAGTTTCGACCATGTCGGGTTACGACAACTTAATCGGGTACAACCAAAAGCCCCGTTTAACGTCAGTATCAGGTAGAATTCCTCCGTGTCTCCAGCTTGAAACATATATAAAGTTCAAATAACTTCAATTTTGAAGCTTTTCACCCTCTCTCTACTCTCTCACTACAAATCTAAGCTTTTGATCCAAAAATCACCCAATTCAAGCTCCAAATCGGTAAGATATCTATCCTAGCTCATAGATTAACATGTTTAGCCTTCAAATTCGTGTTTAAATCATGAAATAGGACCATAATCATGTGTTTATAGCCCTGGAACAGTCTTAGGCCGCAAACTTACATAGATGGGGTTTTGAAGCCCCAAAACCCTTCCAAACCATTTTTGGAGCTTGGAAATGACTTAAGGACTTATTTGAATGGACTAGGAACACCATAAACACAACATTTAAGGGGTAAACATGAGTTTATGGCCCAAGAACATGCTTGGACCATAAACACCCTTTTATAGGCAGTAAACACCATTTTAGGTGTTAAGATGTCCCTTAAACACCTCATAAGCCTTGGAATAATGTCTAGAAGCAACCACAAATGTGTTAGGGACCTTAAACTTGATAAAAACCACCCCCATAGGAGCCTACGGCCGTAAAACCCCCAAGGAAAGGTTCCTGGGCCATAAACTCCTATATCTTGGTCAAATGGTGCCCTAACTTCCATCCAAGGCTTGTATAATGACTTAGAATCACATGTGATTAATCCAGGACCACCAAAACATCAAAGGAAGGTGTATGAGGGAGCTTACGGCCGTAAACTCTTAGTTTAATGCTGTAAACTCCTTAAAGTGGTCCATGTGCTGGTTTAATCCCTTTCCAATGCCCTATAACCAAATCTAGCATCACCCCTCAAGTGTTATAAGGCCATTTAGCACCCAAGAACACCACCCATGAGTTTACGGCCATAAAATCATGGGATATGGTCATTAGGGCCGAAAACGCCTCTAAGAGTTTACTCTTGAAGAATAAACTCCATGCCAAGGTCTTACACTCACCTTAGATGCCACCCGGGTCACTCCAAACACTTGAATTGAAGTGTTTTCACACCTCAAAGTGTTTGTTCATTTTAATTAATAGATCAAGGTCTAATTAGATACATTTTATGTATCTCTTCATATTACATAGGAATCTTGTGCATTTGCAAGCCCCGAACTGACGTTCAGCATCCAAACCGACACGTTCCTCGACTGGTTAGTTCATACCCCTACACTTTTTTCTGTGTTTTCTAATGTTTTCTGGGGGGGGGGGGGATACAAGCAAAAGTACAAGGAAATCTTGTACTCAAACTTATTATTTTCAGTTCAAATGTTTCATGTTTTGTATGCTTTTAATATCGAAAAACCGTATTACCCAACATATTGACTTGCAGAGTTAGTCTTCATACTAAATGAGAAGATCATTATAAAATGTTATAATACATGTTATATTTTATAATCTACAAAGAATCCACGCTAACCATTAATAGAGTATTTGCTAATAAAGTACGTCTTTGGATATCGTTAGAGTTCGAAAACATGTCTAAGATACGCCCTTGGATATCGACAGAGTTTCGAAAATATGTCTAATGTATGCCTTTGGATAGTACCAGAACTTCGAAAATATAGTTAGTACATGCCTTTGGATGGCACCAAAGCTTCGAAAATACAGCTAGTGTATGCGTTGAGTGTCACCGAAGTTTCAGAAATAATTCGAAAGTACGCCTTTGGATATCGATAGAGTTTCGAAAATATATGCCTTTGGATGTCGACAGAGCTTCAGAAATACGTCTAAAACATGCCTTTGGATGTCACCAGAACTTCGAACATATAGTTAGTGTACGTCTCTGAGTGTCTCCAAAGATTCGAAATTGCGAATAAGTATAGCAGATATTCGACATTCGTGTGTAGGATAACCAGGCTTTCAGAATACTTATCTTATATTAACGGTATGGTAGATACTAGTACATTGCAATCCGAACTAAGAACTAACCACGAACTTTAGGAAAATAAGGGTTTTTCCTGGGATAACATAACTGCTCTAAATCGAACTGTGTAACGAATCGATAACAAAACTATATTTATAAGAAAATATGGGATTTTCTTGGATAACAACTCTTTTAGAAAATCAAAGGAAACTTGTTATTTTTCGAAAATAAACCGCTTATGAACTCACCAGCTTTATGCTGATTTTCAAATTGCTTGTATTCTCAGGTCCGCATTAGACAGGTACCCAGCGATCCTTTTCACGAAGACGGAGTACGTAGAAGACACATCTTCACTTTTGTACATTTTTGATGTATATATCTATAATCATGTATAACTTTACTTTCAAACAAATGTAAATGATTCTATGTAATGTAATGTTTTGTGTTTACTATGCTTACTATGTACATTGGTTGTGCTACTACGCATGACGTCACCTCCGCCCCAGAACGTTTCCGCCTACGGTTTCGGGGTGTGACAAAAACTGTTGGGTTGTAGCTAGCAACCACGAGTTGGGTGTTAACCTGCATAAATCTATACACGCAACTTCCTCGCTCACACGAGATTAACGGTTATATTCAGATGATTTCCACTAAGATTTCTAATCTTAGTTGATGAATAAAATAGCTCATGTAGACTTTCTCGACCTCCTATGGTTCTAATAGTGAAAGATTATTCGAGTCTAAATCCCTAAGTCACTAGACTATGCTTTAAATGTTACTCCTAATTTCTATAATACTTAGGCAGTACAACAACTATAACTTGAAGTAAAACCAAGTTTTATCTAACATAAAACTAATAATACCAACATACTTAACAAGTATATATAGAACTCCCGAGTATAACTTTGGGGCTCTATCACACATAATATATATATATATATATATATATATATATATATATATGTATATATATATATATATATATATATATATATATATATATATATATAACTTCTGTGTATAACTCCGGGGTTACATTAGTATAATCTATGATAATAACATACTAACAAGTTTAAGATAGTTGTATGTTTTCAATATATCATATATATTCTAGGTATATATGATACAAAACAACTATATCCCGATTAATATAACTATCTATATTAATACGAATATACTATCGTATAAACATTATATTAAATTTTATATAATATTTATCATGCATTTCCCCCAAAAACATTAGAAAGTGGGGCCATGAAACTCACCCTAATAGCATGATCTGTAGAATCTAAACGGTCAAAGGCTCGTCGTTGTTAGGTTCGGGAAGGGAAACGACCTTCGGGAAAAGAGAGAGAATGAAAGGAGAAGGTATAACGAATGAATGAGATTTGATTGCTACTTATAGGCTATTTTGAGACCTCTCACGTTGTGAGAATCAATGCTCATATCGTGAGGTCTAGCTGGATCACCTTGTAGCTTTTCCATTTGTGTTTCGAGCTTTAAAAGGTGTTTGGATGACTTCTCACATCGTGAGAATGATATACTCTCGTTGTGAGCTTCCATGAGTCTTCCCATAGCCTTCCCGGGTGTTTTCTAGCATCAATTAGTGTCTATTTGACTCATCACATTATGAGCAAACATGATCACGTTTGTGAGCCCTGACAGATTAGGGCTTCTGCCACGTGTCATGCTCTAAGACAACAATATATTCGAAAGGTCATAACTTTTGCATACGAGCTCCGTTTTTGACGTTCTTTATATCCAAACATAGGTATTTCCGAGCACTACAACTTTCCTTTAAAGTCTAATAGATAATTCTAAGTATATTTTAAATTCCTCTTGTTATAAAGACTATAGTGATAGAATTTATCTTAACTTCTTCATGCATAGTCAGACTTAGACATTCTATATATTTTAGGAATCGTATAGACTTGTAGTGTTGAATGAAAATTTCATTAAATATTAAAGTAAATTGATTATAATGTGTGTTTTTTATATTTATGGGAATTATATTTGACCTAATTTTGACTGGTGTTACACAAACTCCAGGCTGCATACTACTATGACGAATCTTGGAAAAATCAAAACTTCCTCATACGAAGTCATATTTGGGCGTACTTTTATGCATGCTCTCGATTTAACGTATAGTAAAAAATTCTTTTAGATCGCTAAGGCTAAAAAGTACTTTATTGTAAACTCACTTTTTATGTCACACAACGTCATGTCGGTATAAATTCTTAACTCGGATTTTGGTGTTCTTTATATCTCCGTAATCCTTGTCACGACCACTACAACTTTGTTCATAGATATCGGTTTTCATCTATTATTTCATTTTTGATGCTCATTTTCATTCTTAATTTATAATATCTTATAAATAAGTATAAAATCACATAATTCACATAATATTTAAGTAATTCCTCTTTATTACTTCAAAGTAGGTTACAATTGTTGACTCTAACTATTACATTATCATATTAATGCTTAGCCTCAAAACATGGGTGTTATAATTCTCTCCCCTTAGGATGATTCCGTCCCAGAATCAGGCATCAGCAAACAGATGTGGATTGTGATGTTGGATTAGTGTCTAAGTCCATAACTATTTTGGTATGTACTTGACCCGATGGTGCATGGTCCTTTTGGGTTGCCTTCACCAAAGAAACTTGATAGGATGAATTATGGAGATAGAGGATTAATTATGATTTATTAATATATTATGAGAATAATATATTAAAGGAGAAATCATATTGTTTAATTAATATTAGTCAAGAATTAATAATAATTAAGGTTGTGGCTGAAAGACATTAATTAAACTTAAGGGACTAGAACTGTCAATTGTGTGATAGTTGAATATTGAGCTAATGGACTCCATATTAGAGGGGTGGACGAATTCTATGGGGAAACCCATTAGAAATCGTCCTAGGCCTCTAAAGAGGGAGTCCATGGGTTGCTTAGGGCCTAAGCATCCAAATTAAGGTTTCTTTGTTAGATAACCCTAATAGCCTCACTATTTAAAGGACCATTGAGACTCAAAAACGTGGTGAACTTGTTCTTTACGGTTTTCACACGTTTTGGGCAGCCTCCTTTCTCCTTATTCTTCATCCTCTTGCTCTTGGTGTTTGTGAACCATTAGAGGAGTGATATTTGTGACTCTAAGCTTTCTAAAGTCATTACAAGGAGGATTTGAGATTGTTATTGCTACATAACAATCAAGGTAAGATCTAAACCCCATTCATAAGTTAATTTGATTAATTGTATGCTAGATCTAGGGTTTAAACTCTTGGATGAATTGCATGTACAATAGAGAAACCTAGATCCAAGCATTAGGGTTTGTATGAGCACATAGGATGTTCTTATGGCCAAAACCCTTCAAGTGACTCATCATGTCACTTTCTGTTTCCCAGGTGAGGTTCGGCCCATTCGTATGTTACCATTGTCAACAACTTCTTTTTCTTACAGTCAACAATTGCCTCAGGATTTTCGATTAACCTCTTATTTTCATCCATCCTTAACTCTAAAACTGGAATTATATATCAGAAACTTCTCCCGTCACCTTCCTCAAATAGCACACATGGAAAGTGTTATGAATACCATCTAGTTCTTCCGGTAATTCTATCTTGTAAGCTTGGCTCCCAATCCTATGAAGAATTTTGAATGGTCCAATAAACCTTGGACTCAACTTTACTCTCTTTCCAAATCTTATAAGTCCCTTCCACGATGAGATCTTAAGCAATACTAAATCTCCAACTTTGAATGTCATCGGTCATCTCTTCTTGTCAACATAGCCCTTTTGACGATCCTGAGCTGCTAACTTCCTTTCTCTAATCACCTTTATCTTTTCAGCAGTCTAATGGACTATCTCGGGGCCCATAAACTACTTTTCTCTAGCCTCCAGCCAACAAGACCACGTACAACACTTCTGTCCATACAAAGCTTGATAAGGTGCCATCTTGATGCTTAAATAGAAAATATTATTGTAGGAAAACTCTACCAAAGGTAAGTGCTCATCCATGTTACCTTAGAACTCTAGTGTACATGCTCTTAGCATATCTTCTAGTGTTTGAATTATTTTTTTGCTCTGAACATCAGTCTGCGGATGGTAAGATATACTTAAACATAACTTCGTACCCATTTCCTCTTGTAGACTCCTCCAAAACCTTGATGTGAAACAATTATCATGATATGATACAATCATTAAAGGAACACCGTGAATTCTTACTACTTTCTTCACGTAAGAATTTTCAAGCTTATCCATAGACCATCTCTCATTGGATGCTATGAAGTGTGCACTCTTAGTGAAACAATGCACGACCACCCAAATCATGTCGTGTCTGTTTTTCATCCTAGGCAGTTTAGTCACAAAATCCATGGTGATGTAGTCTCATTTACCCATGGGTAGATGTAAAGGTTCTAAAACGGCATACGGTTTCTGTTGGTGTGCCTTAACTCTCGCACATGTTACACACATGGCCATATACTATGCAACATCGAGCTTCATTGTCAGCCACCAGTAGTAGGGTTTCAGATCCATATACATCTTAGTGTTGTCCGGATGAATCAAGTACATGGTCTTGGGAGCTTCTTCCATCAAAAGATCCTTTATTCCTCCCGTCTTTTGTACCTGTCACATCCCAAAACCGAGAACGACGGAATACGTTCTGGGGTGGAGGACGTCATGTACAGTATCATAACAATGCATAATAGTAAAAACAAGCAACAACATCCATTGTATTAATATAATAATTGTAATACAAGCGTGTTCTGTACAGTTTGATAGACACCAAAAGTACAAACAAAAATAAAAGATGAGTCTTGTATGTGCTCCATCTTCTCAAAAGCTGCATCAGTACCTATCTATTGATGACCTGAGAATACAGGTTATTTTGAAAATGAGTATCAGCATAAAGCTGGTGAGTTCATAAGTATTTAGTGTCATTGCTTGTATAAAAGTGTTTACAATCATGTAATATAATAGCTATTATCAATGTTTGAGAATAGTATAATCCTTAGAAAATCCTATATTTTCTAGTAAAAGTAGTCTTCTACCAAGACTCGGTTAATTGTAAGTTTGATCCTTGGAGGGTGTAAAAGTTTTCCCAATGAAACTATCAGTTATGAAAAATATGGTTTTAGACTTCATTCATGTAAAATAAATGGGAAAAGTAATGTTTTACCCCAGCAGTGTCACTACCGAATGGATGTAATAGAATGCAGACTCCAGGTAGTGTTTAAATGTACGTTGCCCCTTGGGGAGCTAATTTTGATTTTAATTCTTAGTGTATTAATTAAAGGTTTGAATGTGAACTCGTATGTAACCATACTGATTGACGATCAAATAACTGATGACCCTCCAGGTCATACGTAGTATGGTGACATTTTGTTATCCCTGGGCCTAGACGGCTCGGACTGTAGCTAGCAGTCAGGATGTGGGAGTGTCTTTCCCGTATAGATCTATAAACATAATGCCCGATCTCCCTCCAGGAGAATCCTGTTACACGGTGATGGCACAATGATGTGTTATATCGAGGAATAGTATGTCATATTCCGTTTTAGTATATTATCTTTGTATTATAGTATAATGTACTTTTTGGTGTAATGAATGGAGTGTTCTCTTGTATAGTATATGGTATTGTCTAGTATAGTATTTAACGTTTATAGACTCATAACAGTACCAACTATGGTAAGTGTCATGATAATAATAGTAATGAGCGGAAATCCCTAATGAGTGGTAATCCTTAACTATACCTATTATAGTTAAATAAAAAACTGGTTGCATGACTTTGATACACAAAGGTATTTAACTGAAATGAAGACTTTTATATCCAACACGAATATATATACAACATATAATTAAGAATTCAACGACAGTCGGACATATAGCAATATACCCTAAGTCCACAATCAAACAAGAACAGGAGGTAAGGTGAGCTCTCAGTTCTAAGTCCTTCAAGTCTTATTTATATAAATATATATTGGTGTAGGTATGATTTAGAAATAAAGAAATTTAAAAGAGTTTGGAACTAGTTTTTATAACAATTTAACATGAAAACGAGTTTGATAAACATTTAAAGCGGTTTTGTTGACAAAGCAGTTATAAGTATAGAAAATCCTTTTTGGTTGCAAGTCATAAATCAAATGCGATTGATACTATAATTTGTTGGATTCAACTTGTATTCCACCATAAAAGAATTTAAAAAAAATTTGAAAGGATAATTAAGGGGTATGAACTCATCTACAGCGAATGGATCGGATGGAAGTGTCGGTTGAGTGCTTGGAGTCAAGTGACGACTTGTACACACTTAATGAACCTAGTAACATATGAAGATATATGTTTATATATAATTAGTGATTATAACACTTATTAAACCTGTATAAATATCCTAATGCGAGGAAAAACACTTTGGTCAAGTGCTAGGAGGCTATTAGGTTGCAATAAAGGAGTACAAAGCCTTATATGGGAGTGTATGGTCAAGGGACCATGTTTGTTGGAGTTTACGGCCTAGGGGAGTTTACTCCTGGCCATAAACTCCCAATTGGGTCACCAAATGAGTCTTAAAACTATTATAACTTAAGTGGTTAAGTGTTGCAAGGCTTAAACAAGAGATTGGGTGGCTTTAAGGTCCAATAATGGCCTTGTATGGGGTTTACGGCCTAGGAACCACTTCCCCATGAGTTTACAGCCGTAAAATCATGGTATGAAGTGTTAATTCATTGATTGAATTCCCTAGTTCATTGTGGTATATTTCTAGACTAAGATCCAAGGCTAGGTAAGGTGATTAGGTCAACTTTGCACCATTTGAGGGAGTTTACAGCCTAAGAAGATCTTGGGCCATAAACTCTCATTCAACCCTCCAAAACTTGGTGTTTAAGGTCCTTAATACTTCAAGGGTATGATCTAAGTTAGGTTCTAAGCATATGGAAGGAGTTAGGTCACTCTTTGGCACCCATTTAAGGGTTTACGGCCTAAGAAGTTCTTGGGCCGTAAACTCCTTGTTCTTGTGATTCTTGGGTGATTTCAATGATATATGGACATGTAATAAGCCTTAATACACTCTAGGGTAGAAGTACTTACAATTTGGGATGAAATCTTGAAGATCCTTCAGAGAGAAATCGGGTTTTCTCTAGTTGAAATGGGAGAAATGAAAGGAAAATGGCGAAGTGCCATTTATATAGTCCATGGAGTTTAAGGCATTGTTTCGGTGTTGGGGATTTAGTGGTTGCTTTCTAACGCTTTTTCCTTAAGTGTACAAGGCTCGGAATACTCAAACGGACATTAAATTGTGATAAATGATGGCATAAATGAATTTTTACTTTCAATGAAGTGTTAGACTGTGGAAATTATATATACGAAAAATTCGGGTTGTTACAGTACCCAAATCCTATCTTGGAATACCTTCAATCCTTGACCATTTGTACCGAACACCAACATTTTGCCTAAACATTCTTCCTTTCGGTCATTCTTCTCTAAAGCTTCTTCCCCAGCTTTCTTGATGCTTTCCAAAATTGTCGAGACAACTTCTATTCTTAATGCTCTTGGCTTTTTTCTTTCAAGATTTACTTTTAGACTTAGAGCACCAGCCATAACATTTGCTTTACTAGGGTGGTAAAGTATCTCACAGTCATAATCCTTGAGTAACTCTAGCCAACATTATTGTCTCATATTCAATTCCTTCTGATTAAAGATTTACTGTAGACACTTATGATCAATAAAAAGTTAGCACTTTGTGCCGTAAAGATAGTGCCTCCATATCTTTAGGGTGAATACTATCGCTGGCAACTCTAGATCATGAGTTAGGTAGTTCTTTTCTTGATCTTTCGGTTGTCTTGATGCATATGCCATCAACTTATCTCTTTGGGTCAGAATACAACCCGACCCAACTCCAGATGCATCACTATATACTACGAAATCTTCAACTTCATCAGGTAAAGAAAGAATTGGTGCTTCACACAACTTCTTCTTTAGCTTCTTGAATGCTTCTTCATGCTTCTCACTCCATGTAAATAGCTCCTTTATGGGTCATAACTGTTAATGGAGCAGCTATCAAAGAAAAGCCTTGGATAAACCTTTGATAATGTCCAACTAATCCCAGAAAGCTTCAAATTTATTGGCGACTTTTTGGTCATTCCCATTTCATCACAACTTCAATCTTTGCTGGGTTAACCGTTATGTCCTCTTGGTTAACCACATAACCCAAGAATTGAACTTCTCTAATCCAAAAATCACATTTGGAGAACTTTGCATACATCTTCTCCTTCTTTAAAACTTCTAACACTTCTTGTAGGTGCTTGCCATGCTCTTGCTAGCTCTTTGAGCAAATCAGAATGTCATCTATGAACACTATCACAGATTTATCGAGGAATGGTTTACAAACCCTGTTCATCAAATCCATGCATGTTGCTGGAGCATTGGTTAGTCTAAATGGCATAACCAAGAACTCATAGTGTCTGTATCTTATTTTAAATGTAGTCTTCTTAATATCCTGCTCTCTAACCTTCAGCTGATGATATCCTGACCTAAGATCGATCTTTAAGAAATAGCTCGAACCTTGCAGCTGATCGAATATGTCATCAATCATGGGCAATGGATACTTGTTAATTACCGTTGCCTTGTTAAGCTCTCTGTAGTCTATGCACTTCCTCATGCTCCCATATTTCTTCTTCACGAATAACACCGGAGCTCCCCAAGGTGATGAACTAGGTCTAATGAAACCGTTTTCTAACAACTCTTGAAGTTGAATCATTAGGTACTTCATCTCTGTCGGTGCTAATTGGTATAGTGTTTTTGCTATTGGTGTTGATCCTGGAAACAAGTCTATTCGAAACTCCACTTGTCTATCAGGGGGCAATACAGGAAGATCTATGGAAAAGACTTCCGGATAGTCACACACCACTGGTATTCTCTGTATCTCCTTCTTTTCCTTCTTAGCATTGATGAAAAATTCCAAGTATGATGTGCATCCTTTGGAATTTTTTTTGGTTTTCATCAACGAGATGATTCTAGAATTTACTCTATGTTTGTCCCTGTACACCATAAATGACTATTTTTCAGGTGGGTTTACTCTTACTATCTTCTTCTTGCATAGTATCTCGACATCATTGGTGCTAAGCCAATCCATTCCCAGTACGATGTCGAAACCATTCAACTCAATAGGTCACAACTCTTCATGGAATTTGTTTCCGTTTAAGTCGATGACAATGTTCTTAATGCAATCACTAACATGTATGAATTTGCCACTGGGATCTTCTACAACTAGAGCATTATCAAGTTTATCTAAAGGCAATGCTAGTCTACCACCGAATTTGTGTGATATAAAGGAGAAATTCACTCCGGAATCAAAAAATATATTGGAAGGTAATCCATTTACAAGAAAGATACCTGAAGCGACATCAGCTGCATCCTTTGCGGCTTCCCGGGTCATCTGGAAGGCTCTCGCCTTCGGCATCGGTGGAACATTAGGCCTTGTTGCCTCCTTATTCTTCGGGAAGTCCTTTGTAATATGCCCTTCTTCGTTACACCCATAACACACCATTTTGTTGGATGTACACTTATTGGCGTAATGCCTAGTCTTCCCACACTTGTAACAAGTCACGTCATCACTACATTTTACAAAGTGCTTCTTTTTGCACTTCTCGCAGCATCTTGCTTCACCCCCTCCTCCTCTGAAATTATTAGAACCAGAATTTGAGAATTTTCTTTTCTTATTGGACCTTGAAGATCCATCAAACTTCCTTTTCTCACCAAACTCATCTCTCTCCAGACCGTTCTCCCTTATTTGGGTCTCAACATTCTTAGTTGCCCAGATGACGACTTTCAAAGTGGTTGCTTGTTTGACCATTAGACCAAAGTCTGCTGGCAATCCATTGGCAAACTTGTTGACCTTGGAGAGATCAGTAGGCACCAAGTAGAAGTGTCAGACGAGAATATTAAGATAGGGGAAGCTTTATTTATAGTAGACTTTTAAATCCTTCTTGTCTCTCCAAAAAGTTACATGCCAGTTCTAATATCGTAGTCTAACATTTAGAAATATGAACACATAAAGTTTCCAAATCCGGTCGGTAATAGGCCATGAATCCAATCAAATAATAGCATGTAAGGCATCTGTATAGCTATACTATAAATCTTTTAGTACATAAAATCAATTTAGGCATCTTTCCTAAAATAAGCTAGTGCTTGTGTCTAAAATGTAGTAGACACTCATCTCACAATTATCGTTTAGCATTCTAAGTTTAAGTCTAGAAATCCTAAAAATTCCTAGTTTGCTTAAACTAATGCTCTAATACCAATTGTGACATCTCTAATTTTATGGGCATAAAAGACCGATTTGTTTATGCTTTATTTGAAAATCAGAGTAACCTTTTAAAGAAAAATGTTTTGGAATTTGTTCCCAAGGAAAATATGAGAAAGATTTTATCAAAGCATTTCCGAAGAAATGTGTTTCATTATATTAAAACCTCAGGATGTCATCATAAATACAGATCAAAAGCATAAACAGAACAACATTGGCCTTACAACAATTATTTATTTCTACTGGCCTATAATCCGTAAACCTTCAGCCGATCATCACGTCCACGCTCTTGTGCCATTACCTGTAATATAAGAAAACTGAGTGGGTTAGGATTAGGATCTTGGTGAGCACATAGGGTTTTAAACCCATAATAATTAAGTTTATTAATCTCATCACATCAATCAACCCCATTACCCATTCCTGTTATCCTCACTTTCTATCCCTAATGCATCTAATTCGAGGGACCTAGCCTAAGGATTTTCATCGCGATGGACGCTACTGCTAAGGGGGTTCCTCTGGAAAAAATGTCCGTAAGGCAACCCTGAGGGGGATGGAGTACACTGGTGAACACATCGTTCAAAAACACCTACATGTTGTGGGCCTGTTAGCGTCCCACTAGACTGTCTGGAATAGTCTGTGGTCGTCATCTATACTCCGCTAGATGAATCGAACATCGTCAACATCGATGCCTCTCATCAATTTATTCCATCACACATCAACTATTTCATCTACCCATGTTTAACCCAACATATTTGTAGATATAAAATACATATACATTTTAAATCATTTAAAACATGTATAAAATATTCATCCAATATAGATATCAAGAACACAGATAATATGCACACATAGCATGTAATTTATATTAAATATTTCATATCTATGTGTAAGATGAGATTTACTATGCACTCACCTGTTAAGGTGGTGATTCCAAACTCAGACAACACTTTTCTTCTATTTATTTCCTTCGATGAAACCTAGTATTATTACTACTAGATTTTAGTCTAATATTTACCGTGACTAATTATTAGTATTAGTATTATTAATATTATATAAGTGTTAAACAATACTTTCCAACCTATATGTACATATAGGGGCCAAACATGAAACACCAGAGGGCAAGACCATTTTAGCAATTAAGTCGTTCTAAAATCCAACAACCCAGGCGGCCCTTCAAACCGGATTCCATGTACTGCGAGTAGTTATGAATGCATTATAACGACACTTATAGAAGTCATAATACTAGCCCAAATATTTATTATAAGTTCATAATAACAAAACTAAATTTAAATATAAGCTATATTTAAATTAGGGTAAGCGTATCTTACTTATAATGGGTTTTGATAAAAATCGTGTTCTGCGGGGGCAGAACTTCCTGAGCCGAAAAGCTTTTTTTATCAGAGCCTTCGAGCGCTCCGGGGCTTTCCTCTAACACTAAGGAAGTTTCTAGGGGTTGGGGGTGTTTAGAGAGACAGAGAGTAGAGAGAGATAAAAAGGGTGAGATGTGAGAAATGAGAGAGACCCTTGCACTCTTTATATAGGGGCCAAGGTTTTAGAACTCATTACTCGGTACCTGTTTGGTCGACTATTGAGTAGCGAGTACTCAGGAGTACTTGGATTTGGTAATTCATGTAGAAATATTTTTAGTGAAATTATATATGTCAAAATCATAAGTTAAAACCTTAAGCTGATTGAAATATATAACAAAATTAGATAAATGTGGATACACAAAAACTGAAAAACACATAATGGTTTCACTTCGTGAGTCATTACTAAAAATTTAAGAGATATATATATATATATATATATATATATATATATATATATATATATATATATATATATATATATATATATATAATAATCACATGTGTGTGTGTTAAATAATAAATCATTAAGAATATTATACATATTAATCACTGAGTTGACCGAGTTTTACAACATTGCTCAATTCAGTAAGGGGCCGAACGGGAAGTACTCGAGACTCTGTAACTCGCCTCGGTAAGATGCCGAGTGGCGAGTGCTCGGAGGAGTAATTGGCTAATTCGGCGAGTTTTATAACACTGATATGGGCTAAGTTGTGGTTACGTTGGGCGTACCCTCACATGTATGCTGAGCGTACCTTGGTTCACAGGGGGTTCCGACACACGCAGCGCATTCCAAAGAACAAATGTCCGAAGACTAATGGGGTGACATGGACTTCTCCAGACCGGATATACGAGTATGCGAGGTGCTCTTCTCTACGTGGGGAATACTTGTGCAGCCTCGCAAATGACCCTCTCGACTTTTATAATTCGTAACATTCACATACGATCTTTGTTTTCGACGTTCTTTATGTCCATGTGTAGGTGGAGACGTACTCTACAACTTTCGTTTGGACTCTGTCGGCTAATTTTGAATTTATTTTTAAAGTTATATTTTTAACAAGCCAATACAAGAAAAGTCCATTAAAAATTCATAACTTTGTCATCTCACGCCCATTTTCATCTATCTTTTTACCATTGAGCTAGTATTAACGAGATCTTCGATTCTCGTTTAGGTTGTGTCGGATAAAAATTGGTGATCTAATATTCGAACTCCGGGCTTCATACCGTTATGCTGAATCTTGGAAAAATCATAACTTCCTCACACGAAGTCAGATTTGGGCAAGGCTAAAAAGTACTTTATCGTAAACTCACTTTTTACGTTACACAGCGTCATACCAGTTTTGTCGCGAAACTTCGACAGGTCATAACTTCTTCGTTATAACTTGGATTTCGGCGTTCTTTATATCTCTAGAATCCCTTTTTACGAACACTACAAAGTTGTTCAAAGATATCGATTTTATCTATTATTTTATTTTTTACGCTTATTTTCATTATTAATTTATTACATTTTATAAATAAATATAATGCACATAAAATCACATAATTCATATAATATTCAAGTAATTCCTCTTTATTACTTCAAAGTAAGTTACAATTGTTGACCCTAACTATTACATTATCATACTAGTGCTTAGCCTCAAAACACAGGCGTTGCAAAGTTGATCAGTACTTGAGTTGTTTCTAACTACAGACGAAGAAAATACACACAAGTAAACCATGAAAAATCATCAACAATGAACAATATATATCTTTTCTTGTTGAGAGTTTCAACAGTCGAAGGCACATAAAGGTCAATATGAAGAAGTTCCAAAGGTTCAATGATCTTTGAATTAATAACTATTAGTTGACCTTGTCTATGTTGTTTACCTTGTTCGCAAGCTGCACATAAACTATCATTATCAAATTTTAAGACATGTAAACCACAAACAAGATCATTTACCACCAATTTGTTCAAATTCTTGAAATTCAAGTGAGAAAATCTTCTATGCCACAACCAGCTCATATCTGATGATGCTTTCAAAAGTAAACAAACCGAGGGAACATCAACTATTGGTTTGATGTCAAGGGTAAACATATCGCCTTTCCTTTTGGAGTTGAGTAGAACTAAATGAGATATCAAGGGTAAATATATGTTAATTGGTATTGCTTATTTCCATCTTGGGTGTTATAATACCCATGTATGTCTTGGATGATGATGTGTCAGTGTCACCTCTTGGGTGTGGTAACATGCAATAACATGTTGCCACACTCAACTACCTTAGACTAAATGATGTTGTGATGTTTCTTACTACTAAAATTTGATGCCCACATAGATCACAACCTTTTGCTACTTGTCATGTTTTGCCTATAAATGAGATGTAGTGCTATGCCTACCAATTCTTTTTTCTAATTTAAAGAGATATAACATTTGTTAATTTAAACAATAACGTAAATATTAACTAAAATAATATAATATTTTATTAAATTAAAATTTTTTACATTTGGTTTAAAAATAACATGTTCGAAAATTTGTAAAAGCTCATTGGCTGGGAATAAATTTTTGATGATGTAACTAAAAATTATTGGTGACATTTTTTCTTGAAATAAACATATTTTTTGAAGAGTCGTATGATGTGCATTAGGAAAAATACATATGAGTTTGCATGGTAAAAGCCTCACATGCCAAACGTTAATTTGTTGGCTTGTTGTACCATGAGCTTATCCAGAAATACTCTAAATTGAATGGGCGACATGCTCTCGCCGTTGGCAAAAAAATGACAATCAACAAATTAGGATGTGGTGATTGTCACAGAACCCTCCACATACCGATGATAATATCATCACCACACTCTAAAATCTTAGTTTAAGAGGTGAAAAATAAGCATTTCTGGAGTACCCACCACTAAAAGCTTCTCCAAGCTCATAACACAAAAATAGTCATTGTTTAGCATCAAAATCAAAATGTTAGTCCTTATACTTTCAGTTAATTCTTTTAATCACAAAATAAATTCCAATTAATTTTTGGTTAAATATTAATAAATTATTACTATGTCTAATTAATATATTATTGTCACAGTATATTAATAAATTTTTGATTTCAATAATCAACCTCTCACTCTAAAAATTCATGTCCATTTGCTAGGTTTGAAGGCAAGCCAAAAGGACTGTGCAACTATCAATTGAAGTTCATAACCATTATAGTTATGGTATTAGACACCTAATCCAATAGTCTTCGACTTGGATAAGTGTGTAACTATAATTTCCAATATAAGTTCTAAACTGATCAACATATTGTAGCTTCCAAAAGCTGTTGTTGAACTCTGACCTAGTTAGTTACGTGTCCTAAAATAAGTGATTATATTATCCTCTGTTCTACAAGATCTCATTTGGATATGAGACATGGAATAGAATAAATATCATTATCTAATGCTTTTTTTCCCGATTTCTGATTTGTAATGACATAGAACATCTAATCGAACACATGATCAAGTTTATTATACCATGCCCCGCATCCTCACTTCTTTTTAGCCCCTGCAAATCAGAACAAATGTGAATACCACATCCTGTATCAAGATTCCAGGAATGAGATGATGATGAGTTTTTAGATAAGATAGTGTATATACATGCAAAAGTTGGCTTCACTTTTCCATCTTTAGTGTCTTGCAGATATTTTGGGAAGCTTTGTTTCTAATGCCCTTTGACATTGAAGTAGAAGAAAGTGGCCTTTTCACGATCAGAAACTGGCGGAGCATCAAAACTGGATTTACCATTGAGTCCATTTCTTGATGACCCAACTTGAGACTTTCCCTTCTAATTTTGCTTAGGAGGACATTTCCTCTTTTCCCTTTCCGTTGACCAATGGCCAGAACGGGAACACTAACACGAGTGGAGGTAACACTTTTTCCCTTCATCCTCGCTTCAGCTGCTCGCATGAGGTTGTGCAATTGAGACAAAGTAGCCTCATTATTGCTTAAATGATAGGTCAAGATGAACAGATCATAACAACCTAGCAAGGAGTTCAGACTATGTCGATAGCCAACTCCTCATCAAAATTCACATTAAGCTCGACATGCCGATCCACGTATCGTTGCATTCTTTTCACGTGGCTACTAACAAATTCCCCCTCTTTCATCTTGCTTTCTATAAGGGACTTTACCACATTGTAATTTTTTTGACAAGATCTCTTATGGTACTTCTCCATAAGGTCCTTGTTCATCTCATACGACCAGTATCCTCATAGTATCTCTGCAATTCAGGAGTCGTCATGGCCACCAAGATGCAAGCAAATTTTGTTACATAATTTTAGTACTTCTTGTAGGTGACTATTTCTTTAGGAGTGACCTTCTTTTCTCAATCTCATCTAATGATTTCTCAAGGACAAGCTTCTTGTCCTTGAAACAAAGGGCCGTCTTGATGTTGTGTGTCCAGGTGTTGTGGTCGGTGCCATCCAATGTCAATTTGGAGCAGATGTTTATCAATGAGAAGTTTTGATTGGAGGAGGAGGGGGAGGAACAAGAAGTAACATTTGGAGTACACATCTATAAAAGATAGGTTGTTTTAGTTAGATAAGAACAATCCTTAATATAACAACCCAAAATGAAATATTAAGGCTAGGATCCAACTAAAAAAATTCACAACTTAGAAAAGGGATACCCTAATCTAAATGTAAATTTTATAAAGGTAGGTAAATGACGATTTGCCAATTCCATCATTAAAAAACGAAATTTGACGGAATTTACATTAATTGAAATTTCTATATCATTTGAGAATCATTGAAACTATTCAAAGACATGTTTAATCTCATATTATGCTCTTCCATTTGTGACTGGGATACCGAGGATCACTAACAAGATGTGCATAACCATGCAAATTAGCTTTATACTGTTGATTTCTTTTATCATCTCATTTAATATCCTAGTTAACCACACACGCTCCATTAATCAACGATAATATTCAATATGACCATTATCACTCTTTATAGTTATTATTAGTGTGTCGGTTAACCACACATATTCTACTAACTACTATAAAGTATAATCTCCAATTTTTATGGGTTAACATACAAATTCACATTTTTCCTAAAGTAACTAAGAATGAGATTTAAAATAAAATAGTTTAGTTACTATTAATCGCATTATACTTCTTGGTGAGAATTAATTGTCCTATCAAACTCGTTCAACTAACAACCCTCCACCATAAAAGAAAGCAGTGCGTAAGAGTGGATACCCAATGGTGATCATTTTATAGGATGATTCCTTAAACTCGCCTTATAGTACAACTTCGTGAATTAGGTGTACTATCGATTCGACTGACTTATTCTTATGCATATAGTAAATTAAAAATTAAACTTACATATCGTATAAGGTGTACGTTATTTTCTTTAAATACTAGGTTTATAATAAATTTGGAAAATTATATAATTTTAAATTTAAGAAAAACCAAATAATATTTGACATTAATTATTAGGATTAATATCTAAATCAATTATTTATACACTTCAAATTAATCATATTAATCAATAAAATAATTAATCAAGTCTATGATTTATCTCCTAACTTTTAGGATTTTATTTTATCATCAAATATTTAGCAAATTTGGATTTGGAAGATATTCAAAATAGATAATTACCAATTAAAATGTGACAACCCGAAACTTCTATCTTGTGCAATCGATCCATATATCCATATTTCACTTGAATTTAGCATCTTTTAGCAGAATTTTGGGTCCGAGCGAGTGCTTTAGGCTTAGTATATCATAGATATGGGACTTAAGAAGGGTTAGGAAGGGTGTTGCATCACAAAATTGAGCCAAACACACCAAGTGAGGTGTGTACGGCCGCACACCAGAGTGAGCGGCCAGCCAGCTGCACACCCAACCGCAAACCCCCTCCAGCCTCACACCCAACCCTATATATAGTAGAGAACCCCCTTCCATTTACTCTTGGTTGCACCTTTTCTCTCTCTCTCTCTCTACTTCCTCTCTCTAGAAATATCATCCAAGAACACTTAGAAGGCCTGAAAACGTGAAGAACTTCATCTTTCAGCTTGTTATAGTGGTAAGAGACTTGAATCTAAGCTTAAAACTCTTCGTGTTCTTCGTGTTCTTCATCCCTTGAAGGAGAGCGGCCGCACACCTTCATAAGGTGGCCGCACACACTCAAAACATCCTCCAAAGTGAGGGTATGGCCTCTATAAGCGATCTAAGATCTAGTTTGACACTTGAAACCCCTCACAATTGACATTTTGGGCTCAAACATGGATTGTACGGCCGCACACACCCTGTGTACGGCCGCACACTCAAGTGTGCAGCCTTACACACGAATCTGGCCGCAGTCCCTAGCCGCACACTCATTTTTATGGCCATACACCCACTCTAATACTCATATTTGGCGTTAAACTTGTAAAGATCACTAAGTATGGAACATGGGACACTTAGTTTTAGTGATTCCAAGTCCTTAGGGTGATTCCCCATCATGTTTAGTCATGAAACACCCTAGCTCTAACTCACATATGTTTCACCATATGATTAATAGGGACCACTTGCGTTTAGAGCATCCGTTGACACTCAGCACTCATATTGATTGCTCACTGGAACCCTACGTTCAAACGGTGAGTCGATACCCCTTAATTAAACTTTCAAATATTTTTAAATGCTTTTATAGGGAGGGGGAATACAAGTTGAATCCAATAAATTACTGTATCAATCACATGTGATTTATGACTTGCAACCAAAAAGGATTTCTATATTTATAACTGCTTTGTCAACAAAACCGCTTTAAATGTTTATCAAACTCATTTCCGTGTTAAATTATTTTAAAAACTATTTCCAAACTCTTTTAAATTTCTTTATTTCTAAATCATACCTCCACCAATATATATTTATATAAATAAGACTTGAAGGACTTAGAACTGATAGCTCACTTTACCTCCTGTTCTTGTTTGATTGTGGACTTAGGGTTATAGCTATCTGTCCGACTGTCGTTGAATTCTGAATTATATATTGTATATATATATTCGCGTTGGATATAAAAGTCTTCATCTCAGTTTAATGCCTTTGTATATCAAAGTCATGCAACTAGCTTTCTATTTAACTATAATAGGTATAGTTAAGGATTACCGTGCATTACTGTTATTACTATGGCACTTACTATAGTTGGTACTGTTATGAGTCTATACACGTTAAATACTAACAAAGGGAATACCATATACTATATAGGAGAGCACTCAATACATTATACCAAGAAGTACATTATACTATAATACAAGAAAATATACTAAAACAGAATGTGACATACTATATCCCCGATACGACGCTTCACTGTGCCATTACCATGTAACCAAAGTCTCTTGGAGGGAGAGCGGGCATTATGTGTATAGATCTATACAGGATAGACACTCCCATATCCCGACTGCTAGCTATAGTCCGAGCCGTCTAGGCCTAGGGGTGACAAAATGTCACCATGCTACGTGTGACTTGGAGGGTCATCAGTTATTCGATCGTCAATCAGCATGGTAACATACGAGTTCACATTTAAACCTTTAATTAATACATAAAGAATTAACGGCAAAATAAACTCCTGAGGGGTATTGTTCATTTTAATACTACCTGGAGTATGCATTCTATTACATTCGGCAGGCAGTGACACTGTTGGGGTAAAACATTATTTTTCCCATTTGCTTTCTATAAATGAAGTCTAAAACTATAATTTTTCATAACTGATAATTCATTGGGAAAACTTCTACATTCTCAAAGGATCAAACTTCAAATAACCAAGTCTTGGTAGAAGACTACTCTTAGAGGAAAATATAGGATTTTTTAGGGATTATACTACTTGCAAACATTGATCACAGCTATTATATTATATGATTGTAAACACTATTATACAATCAATGTCACTAAATACTTATGAATTCACCAACTTTATGCTGATACTCGTTTTCAAGATAACTTGCATTCTCAGGTCAACAATAGACAGGTATTGATGCAGCTTTTGAGAAGATGGAGCACATACAAGACCCATCTTTTATTTTTGTTTATACTTTTGGTGTCTATCAAACTGTACAGAACACGCTTGTATTACAATCATTATATCAATGCAATGGATGTTGTTGCTTGTTTATACTGTTATGCATTGTTATGATACTGTACATGATGTCCTCCACCCTAGAACGTATTCAGCCATTCTTGGTTTTTGGGGTGTGACAGATTGGTATCAGAGCATTGTTTATAGTGAATCAGGTATATCAACGCATAAAAGATATACAAACTATAAACACAATGGGATTAAAACACTCTGACCAATAATATATACTTTAAATACTAAAATATTTAACTAAGTATATATATACCTCCATTATTACAAAGAGTCAGTATCATATTAGAACAGAACAAAAGTATCAAGATTATTGAACAACACAATTAGGCTTAGAGACATAGTCAAATCTGGGTGGATGTAGCCTGATCAACTACATTTTCCCAGGAGTGACTAGCATGTGCCTAAGAGTGATTGTGGTGTTGCAACAAGTCTAAAAACTTACCAACATTACTACAAGAACATTAGAACAAGAATACTACAGGAGTATTCTGCAATTCTATAACTTACATCTCTGAAAACTAAAAAGGTCGTTAGTAGTGGAGCAATAGTTGCTAAGTGGATACTTTATGGTTGCTTGTGAGTAAGGCGTTATAGACTTAGAATCTGTGATCTTTGCTTTACTTCTTGTTCCTTGTTTGATTGTGGATTTAGAGTTAGGATTATTTATTCAACGGCCTATTCTGCCTCGGTCACATGTAATTAGTATGCACTATGCAAGTATTGGCCAAACTCATGACGGTCATCTTATAAGTATCTTAGATTAGAATGTCAATTAACTATTCTTTCCCCATTTCTCGTGTAGATAGCATGGCTGGCTTCCACCTTCCCGACGATCCGTACTTTCCAAACCAAGGAAATGGAGGATGGTTTGATGAGGAGCCAGAAGATGATCATCAGATCCCTTTGGATGATCACCGTGCAGAAGGCTTTTCAGATAGCTCCAACTCCGAACTCGAAGACAACAACCTGCCTCATGTAGCTCCAAACCCTAACCCCCGTCCAGCATTTCAAGGTCCCACTCCCATGTGGGCCATAACCTTGAACCGATGGAGTGATGAACAGGGTCAGCCTTTACCTTACAACGGAGACCGAAGCTTCTACAACATAAACGAGGGAGGTTCAGCGGACCGAGTCTTCCCCATCATGGTCCGTAGGATTGCCAGGAACGTCGAACAAGGTCAAGTAGCCATTGGTAGAGTTGTGGAAGTTGATGCCAACTCTAACCTTAACACTGTTCGCATCTGCCAATTGGAAGAAGCCATGGATAGGACGAGGAGGACCAATGAGGCTCTGTAGCAACAGCTAGCTGCATCCCGAACCGAAGTTAGGGAACTCCAAACACGTCAAAGGGCTCATGAACGACATCTTCAAGAAGTTGTACGCCAACTGGCTGATCTGAGGGTTCGCCCAATGAGTACCCGTCGCCAGTAGAAGATGTCAACTCATCTTTCTCTTTTGTTTAAGGACTAGCCTTTCCTTTTCTATGCTCAGTAGAGCACTTGTCTGTAAACATTCCTAACTTTGAAAGTACTCTAATTAGGCTCCTAAGCTGTCAACATTTTCCCTTATGGTTTGATGTAAGACCTACTGTTAGGTTATTTTTTCCCGAACTCATTTTACATCATTAATACGAGTAATATTGGCAGTTATCTACTTCGTGGGAAGGTTTATACTTTCGTATTTTCCTACTCTGTTGCTATAACTCTATCTGACATTTGGACCATGGCAGTTTAGCCTGTGAAACTCTCTCATCATGTTTACAAAAAATTCTTACTATTGTCATCATCTTTATAAATTGTTAGCAAAAGATACCTCCCCATAAGCGCCCGAACAGAGGCAGACCTGCGACTCAAACTCCTCCACCACCACCTCCTCCACAGTTTGATCCAGTGATGTTTCAGACGGCTGTAACAGTAGCTGTGACTGCAGCTATGGCCCAAATGAATTATGGCGATGCAAGTGGAGCCGGAATGGGCACCAACTCTAGACATGGTGAAATCCATGCATGTACGTAGGGGTGCACCTATAAGGATTTCATGAGCTGGAAACCAACATTATTCAATGGAAGTGGAGCGATCATTGCATTGTCCCAATGGATCGAAAGAACTGAAGTTCTCTTTAAAATGTGCCCGTGCACCGAGGAAAGCAAGATAAAGTTCACTGCTGCCACTTTTACTGAAAGGGCCCTGACGTGGTGGAACGACCACTTTTACTGAAGGACCTTCTGAGAAGGTAGTACTGCCCTAGGGGTGAAATACAAAAACTTGAGGAGGAACTCTAGAACCTCAAGATGAAAGGGACCGACGTAGTGGCTTATACAGCCAGGTTCTGCGACCTGGTAGCTATGTGACCTAACATGATCCCTTCTGAGAGCAATAAAATTGAACAATACATCTGGGGTTTAATGCCCCCGTATCGAGGGAACGTTTTAGTATCACGCCCTACGACCTTTGACAGTGCCAAGGAATTGGCTCAACGGTTGATTGATCATGAAGTTCCTTCCACCCTATCAACAACCACAACGGTTGCCACTGCACCAACCAAGTCATCCGACAACAAGAGGAAACGGTGGGACCGAAAGAAGAGTAAGTCAACTCAATCATCCTCCAAAAACCAACAAATGGTGGCTGTCCATGCTGCCACTACTCCTGCTACCCCAGCACCATCCAAAACATATGCTGGAAACCTACCCAAGTGCACCAAGTGCTCTTTCCATCATCACGGCCCCTGCCGTGAAATGCACTGCACTAGCTGCGATCGGAACGGTCATTCGTCCAGTTTTGAAGGTCTCAACCCAAACCCATCAATCAAGTTCCTAGTACCAGAGTTAGTCAAGCCTGCTATGGCTGTGGCGAGATAGGGCACTTCAAAAGAAATTACCCGAAAGCTGGGAATGCGGGACGAACAAGAGGACTACTTGCTATTGGCAAGAATGAAGCAGTAGCAGACCCCACAGTAGTCACGGGTACGTTCCTTCTTGATAATTCTTATGCTTGTATCCTATTCGATAGTGGGACAGAAAGAAGCTTCGTAAACCAAAACTTGAAACACTTACTTAAACAATCCTCACAACCGTTAAAAGAAACCTTCGTCGTAGAAATGGCTAACGGAAAGATAGATAATTCTAACGAGATCTACGTAGGTTGTACCCTCACGCTAGATAATCATTCGTTCCCAATCAACCTTATACCAGTGGAAATCAAGAGTTTCGACATCATCGTGGGCATGAACTGGTTGAGCCTCCATCGTGCCGATATTTTGTGATTCAACAAGGCAATATATCTACCGAATAATGAAACTCTGTTAATCTATGGAGACAAACCCAGTACGAGTCTTCGCATCATCTCGAGCATTCAAGCCCAAAAGTACTTACGTAAAGAATATTATGCATTCCTTGCACACGTTGTTGACATGAGCCAGAAAACGAAAGATCTAAAAGACTTCTTCGTAGTATGCGACTTCCCTGATGTTTTTCCTGAAGAGCTACCAGGTTTACCTCCCCAACGTCAGGTCGAGTTCAGAATCGACTTAATTCCAGGAGCTACCCGAGTAGCCAAGTCTCCCTATCGTCTAGCACTTACTGAGATGCAAGAGCTGTCCGGTCAACTTAACGAGCTGCTCAATAAGGGCTTTATAAGACCGAGCTTCTCACCCTGGGAGTGGCGGTGTTGTTTGTAAAGATGAAAGACAGATCATTCCGTATGTGCATCGATTACAGAGAACTCAACAAACTGACGATTAAAAATCGTTACCCACTTCCTCGTATAGACGATCTATTTGACCAACGACAAGGGGTGAGTTACTTCTACAAGATTGATCTGAGGTCTGGATACCACCAGTTACGAGTGCTTGAGGAGGATATCCCGAAAACCGCTTTCCGAACTCGTTACGGGCACTACGAGTTCGTAGTGATGCCGTTCGGACTAACCAACACGCCCGCAATATTTATGGACTTGATGAATAGGGTGTGTCATCCTTACATGGATCAATTCGTTATCGTCTTCATTGATGACATACTTGTTTACTCTCAAAGTAAGGAGGAGCATAGCAATCGTCTATGACGAGTCCTGGAAACCCTACGATCGGAGAAGTTATATGAGAAGTTCTCTAAGTGAGAATTTTGGATCCGAAGAGTTGAATTCTTAGGACACGTGGTTAGCGAAGAAGGAATCCATGTGGACCCATCCAAGATTAAAGCTATTGAGAACTGGTCAACACTGAAGACGCCTACAAAAATTTGTCAATATCTAGGCCTCGCTGGCTACTACCGCAGGTTCATTCAGAACCTCTCCCGGATCGCGAAACCCCTTACCACATTGACATAGAAAGGCGTAGCCTTTGACTGGGGAGAGAAACAAGAGAAGGCATTCCAAACCCAGAAACGAGCCTTATGCACCGCACCGATACTATCCCTTCCCGAGGGGACAGATGATTTTGTGGTTTACTGGGATGCGTCCAATCAGGGGCTCAATTATGTTCTGATGCAACGAGGTAAGGTCATCGCATATGCCTCAAGACAGTTGAAGACACATGAGGTCAACTACACCACACACGACCTCAAATTAGGAGCGATTGTGTTCGCCCTAAAGATCTAGAGGCACTACCTGTACGGTACGAAGAGCACGATATACACCGACCACAAAAGCCTCCAACACATACTCAACCAGAAGGAGCTCAATATGAGACAACGACGGTGGGTCGAGCTACTCAATGATTACGAATGCGAAATTCGTTATCACCCGGGTAAAGCCAATGTAGTAGCAGACGCCATAAGTTGGAAAGAATATTCTGGTCGAAGGGTCAAATCACTGACAATGACCATCCATTCCCACTTATCCGCACAAATCCGAGAAGCCCAATTGGAAGCCCTAAAACCAAAGAACATGTTGAACGAAGCCTTGAGAGGAATGGATAAGAATCTTGAGATCAGAAGAGACAGAGTTTATTGTTTCATTGACCGGATCTGGACCCCAAAGTTTGGTGGTTACAGGGAGGTTGTCATGAACGATGCTCACAAAACCAAGTACTCCGTTCACCCAGGTTTGGATAAGATGTACCTTGATCTCAAGAAGTTGTATTGGTGGCCAAACATGAAAGCTGAGATCGCTACCTTCGTGGGAAAGTGTTTGACTTGTGCCAAGGTGAAGGCCGAATATCAGAAGCCCTCAGGTCTACTACACCAGCCCGAGGTACCTGAGTGGAAGTGGGAGATGATTTACATGGATTTCATTACCAAATTACCCAAATCTCTGAGTGGGTACGACACCATATGGGTAACAGTCGACCAATTGATGAAATCTGCTCATTTCCTACCAATCAAAGAAACTTTCAAGATGGAAAGACTCACACGAATCCACATCCAAGAGATAGTTCGACTGCATGGTGTTCCTATATCTATTATCTTCGATAGAGATACTAGGTTCACTTCGAGATTCTGGCAGTCACTACAAAGCCCTTAGGAATGAGATTGGACATGAGTACAGCTAACCATCCGCAGACCGACGGACAAAGTGAGAGGACTATCCAAAATCTGGAAGATATGTTGCGAGCATGTGTGATCAACTTTGGTAAGGCATGGGATACCCACTTAACCCTTGTCGAGTTTTCCTACAACAACAGTTACCACACGAGCATCAAGGCAGCTTCATGCGAAGCCCTCTACGGCCGAAAGTGTAGATCCCTTCTGTGATGGGTTGAGGATGGTGACACTCAATTAGCCAAAGGACGAGTTCCTGATAGAACTCTCACAGGTCCGAAAATCATTCGTGAATCGACCGAGAAAATCGTTCAGATTCGTGAAGGATTGAAAGCTGCTAGAGACTGACAGAAAAGTTACGCAGACAAACGAAGAAAACCCTTGGAGTTCTAGGTGGGAGACCGAGTCCTTTTGAAAGTCTCACCCTAGAAAGGCATGATATGCTTTGGAAAGCTTGGAAAGTTGAATCCAAGATACATAGGGCCTTTCGAGATCCTCGCTAGAATTGGCCCTGTAGCATACAAACTCAATCTACCTCGAGAGCTTAGTAACATACATCCTACATTCCACAGCTCAAACTTGAAAAGTTTCTATCCGACGAGACTCTTGTAATCCCACTCGACAAGATCGAGATCAACGAGAGCCTTAACATCGTGGAAGAACCTGTAGAGATTATGGACTGAGAGGTCAAGCGAACGAAACAAAGCCGCATCCCTATAGTGAAGGTTCGCTGGAACGCCAAACGAGGACCAGAGTTCACTTGGGAGTGCGAGGATCAATTGAAACTTAAATATACCCATCTTTTTACTTAGTTATTTGTACTAACTTAGCTACTTGAACTCTAATTTCGGGACGAAATTCCCTCTAACGGGTGGAGAATGTGACAACCCGAAACTTTTATCCTGTGCAACCGATACATATATCCATATTTCACTTGAATTTAGCATCTTTTAGCAGAATTTTGGGTCCGAGCGAGTGCTTTAGGCTTAGTATATCATAGATACGGGCCTTAAGAAGGGTTAGGAAGGGTGTTGCATGGCAAAATTGAGCCAAACACATCAAGAGAGGTGTGTGCGGCCACACACCAGAGTGAGCGGCCAGCCAGCCGCACACTCAACCACAAACCCCCTCCAGCCTAACACCCGACCGTATATATAGTACAGAACCCCCTTCCATTTTCTCTTGGTTGCACCTTCTCTCTCTCTCTCTACTTTCTCTCTCTAAAAATCTCATCCAAGAATACTCAGAAGGCCTCAAAACGTGAAGAACTTCATCTTTCAGCTTGTTATAGTGGTAAGAGACTTAAATCTAAGCTTAAAACTCATAGTGTTCTTCGTTTTCTTCATCCCTTGAACGAGTGCGGCCGCACACCTTCATAAGGTGGCTGCACAGACTCAAAACATCCTCCAAAGTGAGGGTATGGCCTCTATAATCGATCTAAGACCTAGTTTAACACTTGAAACCCCTCACAATCGACATTTTGGGCTCAAACAAGGATTAAAGGGCGCACACACCCTGTGTACGGCCGCACACTCCAGTGTGCAGCCTTACACATGAATCTGGCCGCAGTCCCTAGCCGCACACTCACTTTTATGGCCATACACCCACTCTAATACTCATATTTGGCCTTAAACTTGTAAAGATCACTAAGTATGGAACATGGGACACTTAGTTTTAGTGATTCCAAGTCCTTAGGTGATTCCCCATCATGTTTAGTCATGAAACACCCTAGCTCTAACTCACATATGTGTCACCATATGATTAATAGGGACCACTTGCGTTTAGAGCATCCGTTGACACTCAACACTCACATTGATCGCTCACTCGAACCCTACGTTCAAATGGTGAGTTGATACCCCTTAATTAACCTTTCAAATGTTTTTAGATGCTTTTATAGGGGGGAATACAAGTTGAATCCAATAAATTACAGTATCAATCACATGTGATTTATGACTTGCAACCAAAAAGGATTTCTATATTTATAACTGCTTTGTCAACAAAACTGCTTTAAATGTTTATTAAACTCATTTCCATGTTAAATTCTTTTAAAAACTGTTTCCAAACTCTTTTAAATTTCTTTATTTCTAAATCATAGCTCCACCAATATATATTTACATAAATAAGACTTAAAGGACTTAGAACTGATAGCTCACCTTACCTCCTGTTCTTGTTTGATTGTGGACTTAGGGTTATAGCTATCTGTCCGACTGTCGTTGAATTCTTAATTATATATTGTATGTATATTCATGTTGTATATAAAATTCTTCGTCTCAGTTTATTGCCTTTGTATATCAAATTCATGCAACTAGCTTTCTATTTAACTATAATAGGTATAGTTAAGGATTACCGCTCATTACTATTATTACTATGGCACTTACTATAGTTGGTACTGTTTTGAGTCTATACACGTTAAATACTATACAAAGAGAATACCATATACTATATAGGAGAGCACTCAATACATTATACCAAGAAGTACATTATACTATAATACAAGAAAATATACTAAAACAGAATGTGACATACTATATCCCCGATACGATACTTCACTGTGCCATCACCATGTAACCAGAGTCTCCTAGAGGGAGAGTGGCCATTATGTGTATAGATCTATACGGGACAGACACTCCCACATCCCGACAGCTAGCTATAGTCCGAGCCGTCTAGGCCCAGGGGTGACAAAATGTCACCATGCTACGTGTGACTTGGAGGGTCATCAGTTATTCGATCGTCAATCAACATGGTTACATACGAGTTGACATTCAAACCTTTAATTAACACATAAAGAATTGAAGGCAAAATAAACTCCCGAGGGGTATTGTACATTTTAATACTACATGGAGTCTGCATTCTATTACATTCGGCAGGCAGTGACACTGCTGGGGTAAAACATTATTTTTCCCATTTGCTTTCTATAAAACTATAATTTTTCATAACTGATAATTCATTGGGAAAACTTCTACATTCTCAAAGGATCAAACTTCAAATAACCAAGTCTTGGTAGAAGACTACTCTTATAGGAAAATATAGGATTTTTTAGGGATTATACTACTTGCAAACATTGATCACAGCTATTATATTATATGATTGTAAACACTATTATACAAGCAATGTCACTAAATACTTATGAATTCACCAACTTTATGCTGATACTCGTTTTCAAGATAACTTGCATTCTCAGGTCAACAATAGACAGGTATTGATGCAGCTTTTGAGAAGATGGAGCACATACAAGACCCATCTTTTATTTTTGTTTATACTTTTGGTGTCTATCAAACTGTACAGAACACGCTTGTATTACAATCATTATATCAATGCAATGGATGTTGTTGCTTGTTTATACTATTATGCATTGTTATGATACTGTACATGATGTCCTCCACCCCAGAACGTATTCCGCCGTTCTCGGTTTTGGGGTGTGACATAAAAGCATCCAAAATAGATTGGGCATAAAAATTCGAAAATGTTGGATCTAATCTAATCTCACATTGTGAGATGCATATTTTCGAAAATTTTGTTTTTGATCAATTCACTAATGTGTATGATGGGTTTTGAGTATTCTAACACTCCTATGGTGTACATGCAACCCTAGATGCTTTGGATCTATGTTTTCTCTAATACACATGCCAACTTTGAATTTTCCAAAGCATCATCCTAACTAGCATTCAATGTACTATCTATACCACAAAATTCTAGTTGGATGACATACCTTTTGTTTTAGTTGAATGCCTAGAACCTTTAAGAGCTTAGTGCCCCAAGTGTTGCACCTCAAATGGAGTCATACAACACCACCAACAATGGAGGAACTTGAGAGGAGGTTACTTGCACTCATAAAAATGACTAGCCCTCTTGTGTATCCACATAGTGTCAATTTCCTGAGCTAGAGGGGTTCTTATATAGTGTGGCTTAGTTAGGGTTACACCATGCAAACCCTAATGTTCATGACCTTCCATATTCCACATGCTCCATGGGTTTAAACCTCCATGGATCATCCATGGGTCACCATATCAGTTTAACCCAACATAATGAACTATGGATGATAAACCCACATTATAAGAATGAATGATTTACATAATCAATCCCCATATATTTATTAGTGGCTTTTGATCACAAAATTAATTCCAAATTAATTCTTCATCAATACTAATTATATAATATGATTTCATATTAATATATTAGAACTTATAATATATTAACAAAACATAAATAACCTCTTCTCAATTCTCTATCCTTCAGATTGTTTCGGTGTCATGCAACTCAAATGGACCATGCTACTCCTGGATCAAGTACATACCAAATATAGTTATGGACTTAGACACTAATCCAAAAGTCTGCCCCTTGGATAAGTCTAATAACTATTATTGCAAGCACGACTCCACAACTCGACTAGAAATCGTAGCTCTTAAAAGCCGCGGTCGAACGCTGACATAGTCAACGACATTAGATAAGGGATCACATATTCCTCCATTCTAGATATCATATGGACTGAGGTATGGATTATAATCATTCTCTCTGTCCACCGATTATTTACCAATTTCCGATTTATGACAACTGATTAATTAAACAAATCATATTAGTCCAGGCTTAGCCATGCACTTAGGGGTGTCATCACTAAATCATCGAGGGGCCCATAAATATCGCTTTTATCCACATGGGGTAAAAGGAACGGATAAAATTTGACCCAAATATTTTCTTGTACTTACTCACCAAATTACACATAGCAATATGTTTTATAACACCAAGTTACTGGTGCGTTTACATACATCATTATGCAACCGACTCGCAACTAAAACTTACATGTCTCTGTTTAATAAATATAAGAATCCATGAAGTGATTCAGATGAGCGTGGGTTGAATCAAATACTTGAATCTTATTCTAGGAGCACTCATGAACACTGCAACTATGTCCTACACAAACTACAGACCCACTCACGAAAGTCTTGCCTCAATACCTACTTCCAAAGTATGATCGACTGTGGATGGTTTGAATAACCTAGTTATTCGGGAAGTCATAACATGAAAAATGAAACACAAGAATAATACTAATCCTATATGGCTGGAAAACTTTTGAGTCATATTGATTACTCATTATTCATTGTATAATGTTTCGAATAATCAAATAAATACTTGAATTAAAAAAATAGTCATGCCATGCTCCATATTCCCATTTTGACTATCACTTTTGAACAAGAGTTGCCTCTTTTTAGAATATGTCAATATGGTCCATCCTTTTCTATACTTCCAACTACAAGTGACCAATCCTTGGCGAACCTTTGGCTGTCCTTAACAGTTGTCTAACCACTTTAGTCATATCTGGTTCTATTCCTTTTCCCCTCTTAATTCCCTAGGCATTTGCAAAATTCTAGAATGGATAAATATTATTGCTCGTGTAATCGATCTTATACTTGAAGCATATTGGACACGATTCATGAAGACATGATACCTAACTAGTATTTTTCTACAATATTTCTATTTGCCATGTTCTCATTTTTTGATTTTTGAAAAGCGAAGTCGTAATCATAATCGAATTTTGAGACAATTCACACAATCATGACTAAATTTGATTAAAATTTCACAATCTAAGCTCTTACACTTGAAATGAAGTATAATTTCCTCTCCCTTAATTATAGCAAACAACTTTTCAAACCCTGCAACTTGCGAATCGAAACTTTTGTTTTATATAATTAACATTACTAACATGCAACATTCACTATAATTAATTATGCTCCCACTAACATAATAATTACATTCTTACAAGCATAACACTTATGCTCCCACTAGCTTTGACATGTACTCAGAAATCTGCTGGATTTCTAGAAATAAATTCTTCATTGAATTTCTTACAAAAGTTCAGATTTCTGATACTAGACGCTTCGATAAGACCTTATCTAGGCCTCTCAAACTCATACACCCTTCCTTAGATAGCTCACATGTGTGTCTAAACAATTTAAGAACTTGAAGCAAGAAGTCTCAAATGTTTAGTCCTTTTTTTTTCATTTCTCACAATTCAAATTATGAAAAGGGATGTCGTAATCATAATCGAATATGAGAATACAAGTATCACAATTGCTATCTCCTTAAAATCTACTTAGTGAAAGAAACCTGAGAGAAACCTTTTGACACTTAGATTTTATGGTGTATGCGTTCCTATCCATGTAAACTTGTCAAACCATAATCAAAAGACAATGTTAGTGACAAATCCAAACTCATATGGACTGAACCTATTAATCTTAATTTCTTGCCACTTGGCAGCACAACGGCCTACCATGTCTTCCAAGTTGTTAAGCAGTTTACCCTGACTGATCAATGAAACTTTCATTGATCCAGGTGCTTTGCCTTATGCAAACAAATGAGAACTCATAGAACTCACATACATAGTCAACTTTAACTGGAATGGGCATGGAAACAAGAATATGTCAAAACGATAGGTTACAAACCTCAAGTCGTGTGCTAGCGATAAGAAATAGGTTTTATCCTTGATTAGTTCTTGAAGCTTTCAAGACCTTTAAGACTCCCACTATCCTCTTGACATATAAGACTCTCTTGTCGAAAACCATTCCTTGACAAACAAATATTCAAGAGTTAGTACAGATTTTTATTAAGAAAAACACTTCACACAATTGGTCATATTTGGTCTTTGTTTTAACAAAAACATCACAACTACCAATTTCAAATGTAGGAGAGCAACTCATATTTTTCTCTACATTTGATGAGTGTTTTAGACCTTCTTAAAATTATGTCTCTCAAGTTTACAATCCTGGAGTATGACTCTAAGACTTGTTCTTGGAATGAAGTATGACTTATCTTCTTGATTTAACCATTTCAACAATTCAGGCTTCCTCTTCTTAGCGATAAGGATGCACTAAGATATCCTTAGAGGATCAATTGTGATGTGGTTTCCCGAAATCATTAAGATGATCATAAAACACTATACTAAAGTACTCTCCCATCTTTATAGACTGGAAAAACTTTTATCTTTCTGCCTAATTTTATTCTTCTCATTCTTTCTGCCATACATTGAAAATTTTCCAATGTTTTAGAATTATACTTAAACTTATAAGCAGAACCATATTTACTAAACTTTAGTAAATCCTGACGAATAGTCTTTTCATTCTTTGGGGTGGACATAACCAATGCACAAGAATGTGTACTCGATCCTTTATTCCTTCACTTGACTCACACATACATGTGATCAAGGAATTAGTCTTAATCTGCCAAAGATAAAAGTTCTCATTCATCATATAATACAAGTTGCATGATTCCAAGTTTCTGTCCA